>NW_020215815.1:72975-85697 GCF_003070985.1 Temnothorax curvispinosus | reverse complement strand
GTGGAATTGAAGGCGCTCTATTTGTGTTATCCGATCGGTGCAGAGAGGGTCACAAAACCAAGGACGGCGCGGTCGCCATGGCACGGAAAGCGTTAGAAATTGGGAAAACTGTGCAAAGTTAAGCAGAATAATGATGTCTAGACCATTGATTTTTTTATAGAACTTTTTATGACGATTATATATTGAACATTTTTTAAAAACTTTTTTCGTAATTAAATGCAACTCAATCATGTACAATTTGTTTTTTTTTTCTCTTTTTTTTTTCATGGAATCACAGTATGAGAAAATTATTTCATTTTTTGAATTGTCGTGCGTCAAATAGTGAGTATATTTATATATTTACAGACTAATGCATATTTGAAAAAGTTTAAAAATATTTCTGCAAAGGTTCTCCTAAAATTTCTTCTAGAGTGCGAACAGCATTCTGCGCACATTTCTCCGTAGCTTCGTCTTCATCTTCCAACATCTCCGCTAGGAATGGCACGGTTTCCGGCAATAATGGCATAAAATCTTCGCCAAGTTTCCTCGCGATTTCCACCTAAATCACGATAACAAATTGTCAAAAAATAAGCAAAAAAAAATTTTAAATGCTCAAAATACAAAAAATAATAGTGCACCGTTTAATTCCTCCGTAAATTATGATCAAGTATAAGCTGCATAAACAGTTTTTAGTGGAACATTAATTCTTCATTATATTTACTTGTGTTGCACGTATATAACAATAGTTCATTATATACATATATATTTTGTCATATATTAAAGCAATAAAAATAGAAACTCCACTGCACAGTAACTTTTTACATTATCTAAATTAAACTAGATTAATTATTATATTTTTGTCTTACCAATGCGTTCAAAGCGGTGCTCCTGACGTAAGGCTTTACGTGTCTCGTCTTCAGCAACGTCTGGTAGACCAGTTGTTTGTGCAATGAATCATCGGAAATGGCGCTGGCGAAGGAAGCTATGCAAGGTACGATGAGCTGGTTAGCTCGACTCTCGTATTCTTCCCTCGTGCCCATTGTATTTTCCACTTGATCTACTATCGGTTGCATGAGAACCTCGAACCGGTCCTGACTGACGAAGTTATGTACATCGTAACCGAATACCCGGTGAAGCGTCAGCAGAATCGCCTCTGTCAACTCGATTCTGCTTGATTCGTCGGGTAGAGTCAATTCTTGCGGAGTGTCAGTTACGAATATATTGTTGCTGCTTAACAGCGACGCCGCATGCTTCAAAAAGAGTCCAGCGAACAAAACGAATAGGGACTTCAAGCACTCTGCTATATTCGCCGATATTCTAAAAAAAAAATTAATTAAAAATTGAGCCTTTGCAAGAACTGATGAACACAAGATATATCATTTTTCATTAATTTGCTATCTTTTAACAGGTTAAAATAATTTTTCAGATTCTAAAATTATTTGTAACTGACCTACGAAATTAAAATTCAGTTGATATTCATGTCAATTAGTTAAAACCAAGAAACACTTAATCTTATTATTATTATTGTTGCTTGGATATACATGACATGACATTGATATAATTACTGATTAATTTAAACATTTAATTATCGCACGATTGGCAGGAACCATAACTGCTTTGAAACAGACCTACAACTATAAGTTAATAGATAATATAATGGAAATTAATTGTATTTGTTCATACCTGTAGAACGTTATATTTCGCTGCTTGTATTGCGTTTCATTCGCTGCCCATCCATAAAGCTTATCATACAACGGTCTAAATGTTACTTCGCTCAATTTCAAAAGCAATGACACCAATGCCTTACTAGCGCTTTCCTCGACCGCGACGATGTCTTTTGAGGTAACTTGCGCGTCGTCATCCGTTTTCATATTATCCTCAATTCTTTCGCGGCATCGAAGGACCTCGAGGAAGAAGTTGGTGAGGTTGTCAACCTCTACTTTCAGTTCCGTTGATTGCACGCTGTCAAAAGACTCGGCCAGCACGCTCATCAACGACGGTATACATTTGTAAGATTTGTTGTTTAATAGCGTGTCGTAAGTTTCGTTAACAGCTGGCAGCAACACTCGCAGGGGTATACAACTGGATAATTTCTGCGTCGTTGCCTTTAGACGTGAAAGAACTATACTGGCCTGCAAAAACATAAACGAAGAGCGATTAAGCTTCAAAAGAAACCAACGAAAATTTCTGCAATAGAATTTGAAATGAGATCCCATATCATAATTCTTGGCTGAGGTAATATCACGAGTACCTTAGGATGCTCCGTGTTGGTATACTGCGAGTTCAGCATCGTCAATTCAGACAGGAGTTGATCTAAGTAGAGCGATAGGAAATTTCCCAGAGATTCCACTATCTTCTGCAAAGCACTTACGATGCTAATAACTATTACATCCGGCACATTCTGATGGCAATGAGTTTTTAGCAAGTTCAAAATTGCCGGCACGAATTTATTTAGGGAGTACAAAGCATGCGTTCGCATTGAACTGCATAATTCTGCTACGCACAACGCCGCACTGGCTAATACTGGACCATTTTTCGATTGCAACAATTCCGTCGTTGTATCCAAAATCTGTGAATAATCATTAATATAATATTAAATAATAGTATATATATATTAGTAAGTATATTATAATTAACAATAATATTAAAATAAATTGATTTTTCTAAAGAAGGTTATTAAATAAGTTGCCAAAATTTTGTTAGAAATATTAATATTGATGCATATACCGGTTTAAAGACAGCAGGGTGACTAGTGGCCAGCAACTTCGCCAGCAGTTTCAAAGATATTAACACTGTCTGTTGTACGACCTCTTGTTCCTGGTTTTCAATCTTCCCTTCTAAGAAATCTGCCAAAGGTTCAATCAAACTCAAAAGATCTGCGTGAACATCCTCACCAAATTTCTTCTGAAGCAGTCTTGTGTTCAACAGTTCTAGAGCTTTCTTCTTCACCGGTAGTAATTCATGCTTTAGTAGATTCTTGATGCTCTGCAGGAATAGGGTATTCGGCAACAGATTGTTCACCAGATCCAGCACGTCGTACAAATGATGTAGTAACACCTTCCAGTACTTGGCACTGGATTTATTCTGATGCTGATCGGCGGTCTTCGAGGTGGTCTGAATTAGCAGAATCAGCTCAATCGCCAAATGATCGCAATACTGATTCATATTGTCTATCTCGTCCTGGCTCAGCACGGCCACGCGATTGATGAAATCCTCCGACAACAGAAGGTTGCTGAGAAATTGCACAGCCGTTATCTTGTAGTGCCGAAAGCTTTTCGGCGTGGACTTGGTCACATTGTAAATGTACTTGTACTGGAATTTCATCGCCTCCTTTCTGCCCTGCTCTTCTTCGATATCGATCGGCAAGATCTTGATGAACTTAATCACCTTCGTACAAATCTAAATCAAAAATCGGTAAATTATTTTCATTATATATCTCTGTATAATCAAAATAATATAAATAATTTTTAAGAAGAAAATTACATCATTAAAATATTCTATTACCAAAATTTTATCGAAAATTGTCATTTTGCTAAATCTCAGGTTAAAATGATCCTCAAGAACTGACCTCGAGCAACCGATGTGGTGGGAATTCTTGAGACACCTGTAAAGCGAAATCCAACCACTGCGTAGAATGATCGGTCTTCTGGCTCGCGATCTTCATCACGTGGCTCTCAAAAGTCAGCAGATAATACAAGTGCAGGTGATTGTCAAGAAGCTGCAGCAACTTGACGAAGAGCGGCATCCGTCTGTGCTCGGGAATATGAGGCAACGAGACAATAAAGGTCCTCAGCAGCTCGCAGGCTTGTGTCGCGTCGTCGGCCGCGTTTATAATCGGTACCACTGTCTCCAGAGTCTTGGAGATAATCTGAATGGAGTAAGCGTCGTCTTGGCGTACCATCGTGCTGCCCATAAACGTGAAAATCGGCATGAGATTAAAGAGAGCGCGTTGCACGTCCAGATTCTTCAGGAATTCGACCAGCACCTGCAACGCATGATAATGCGTCTGCGGATTGCGCGACGTCCTGATGCACTTGACGATAAGTGTAATTTGCAAACCAGCATCGCGAACTGGCAATTTCTTCTTCATCATCCGAAAGATCGTCGAGAGAAGCAACTGATTCGTGTACTCAACTGGACCCTGTTCCTCTAGACTCAGACAAACGTTCAACAAGTCGAATAGTATACTATAAAGTAGTTCCTCGCGTTTGATGGTATCGGCGCGCTCCGCGAACTCCAATAGGACGACGCCGCGTTTCCACGCTCGGCTGTGAACCATCGCCGGATGCGCCAGTTGGATTTGACTCTGCCTCTTTTTCCGTTTTCTCGCGCTCGCTGTCATCTCCGAGTCTGCCGACTCCTCCTGAACTTGGCCGCTCAGCTTCATGGCCTCCAGTTCTGAGATCAGGATTGTTGCATCCATGCACATACCACGGATTGTCTTGCCCGCGACGGAGACCACGTCGACCATCTCGCAATCAATCATCACGTCCAGCACTTTAGACAGGATGCTCACCTGGAGATCGTGAGATAGCATATCAAAGATTGCACTGATCCTTTTCAGTACGATAATGCTCGGCGACGTTTGATCGCCGGAATCCAATACCGCGCAGGGTTCGTGTATCAGGATGCACGTCTTGAAGAGCGACCACACTTGTTCATCCTTCAGGGCGTCAACTGTGTTTATGGTAAAACGTTCCAGTATATTTCGTAAAGCGTTACCAGCTGACCGGTTTTTTGGATCTTCCGTCAACTTTGGTAAAAGCTGAAGACCCATTGGAGCCAGTTGCCGTAGGATTTCGGTGCTGTTGACGTTCACCAAAATATCGAGAAGCTGTGATCTTCGATCCAGAGGAATCTTTGGCGCTTCATTCTGCTGCGTCACTACGTTAAATATTAATTTCTGAGCTTGTTGCAACTTTTTGTGTTCCTTGATTTGATGAGACACATGTGGATCTGGAGAAAGCAAAAAATAAAAGCTCAATGCAAGATGATCAGGATCATTGCAGATTTCCCCATTCTCTGTCGCCAGTTTTTGTAGTAACACGAAGAACGGTTCTGCGGTGAGACTAAAGGTCTGCGTTAATTTCTTTAGAATGTCCACCGCCACTCTTCTGCACTCGTTGTTCCGTCTCGTCAACGAAAGCAGCAAGTTGGTTACGAAGTCCTGATCTTGGAATGCCCATTGGACAGATTTACACTGATTTAGCAGCAGTAAAGAAATCTGTAAACAGTGATAGGACGTTTGCGTCTTAACGGGTTTTATGTAGAACTGCGCGAGAAAGCAGACGAGATCCTTCACTGTGGCAAAATGCAGCTGGAAGAAGATTTGTAGACATCTAGAGTAGTGCTTCCGCCAGTGTCGGTTGTCCATGCCCTCAATAAACATCTCGAGGAGTCGCAAGATCAGATTGCTTCGCTCCGCGTTATTGTCGAAGTCGAGTTTTGACTCAAACTTAATGTTCAGCCGCCTATGTACCATTTCAAGGACGTAAGTACCCACTTGAAGCGGCAAGATTCCTTCAGATGTAAGCTTCAAAGCCATTTGAATATTGTGGCCAGTGATGTTGTTGCAGTCGCGCAGTAGCTTGACGCGTGGATACGTCTTGATCATCTCCGTGGCCATCTCGATGACATCCCGTGCAGTTTTTACCGGCATCGAGCCCACGGGTACCCTACAGACCGAGCCTAGTAGGATCATGTTGAAGAACAGAGACGCCGCGTCACTGTGCGAGATTTGTTGCCGCATAGAATTCAGTATACTCTCCGTGGGTGGTAGCAGCTCATAGTTTAAGATGTTGTGAAAAGCGGCAGAAGACACTGCTTCGGCATTCAATTTGGATTTGCTGATATCCTCTATCACGCGCTGCATATACATGTTATTTTTAGCGAAGTTTGAGCGAAGAACTTCCATAGCAACTTCTACATCGTCGTCCGTGGCCGGGAATAAGTATGGCAAAGCCGTGATGAAGACGCTGGTATCGTCACTTTCTTCGCAAAGCTCCAAGAGTATCTTCAGAGCTGGCTTAGCTAAAACTTTCCTTGATGCCGTGTGACACATTGATAATAGGACTAATAATTCATCCACTAGAGTATCTGTGGGTAATAAGCTAGTCAATCTCTTGATGGGGAAAGACAACAGGGTCTTCACAACGTTCACGTCGTTGTCATAGAATCTAGCTTGAAGACTACTTGTCATTATACCGCGAAAGCTCTCAGGCACGTTTACGTCATTCTTGGCGAGAATTTCGAGAGCGACCACTCGTTGCGCGGCGCTCATGTGCATTAGTTTGTCCAGGATCTCGACGGATTCCTGCGTGCTCTTGGTACCGAAAGGCCACGAAGTAAGAAAATGTAACGCCTGTTTAGACTTTTCATCACTCTCGCCCTGCTTCATCAATTTCTTCAGATACCGATCGAAATTCTCCGGATAGCTGCGCTCAAAATTCTGATAAAATCTCGCTAGAAAGTCTTTTGCGCTCTTAGAAGTTTCATCCTTGAAGAATTCACATGTTAGTATGCCAGATAAAATGGCGTCCACCACATCGTTATCGAGCCTAATGTGTCCCAACATGTTGCCAATCATGTTCTGCACACTGCTGGTGTTTTCAGGTCTCTCGACGATGAGCTGGCAAGCCGCTTGAAGAAAAGGCACAATAAATCGTGACACGTTAATATCCGATGAATTAACCTTGGCAACTGTCTCAATAAACCAAGGTAGTTCAGATAATTGGAGGACCAAATTTGGCGGTACAACGGTCAATCGATTAATCGGAGATTGATAAAGATAGAGCAGAAAGGTGACGGCTTCCTGCTTCAAGTGCGTCTTCTTGAACGTCATCAGCAATAACTTCTCCATAGTGTCGTCGTTTAATTTCACCTATAAATTTATCGTATTATCAGAAAATGCTAAATTTATATAATTTTAATATTTTTACAAATTGATTTATAATAGGGTATATAAAAAATGGTATAATAGAAAAGTTACACTTTTATAATTACTGCGAAATCGATATTCATTCAAGATAGAAATATTTGAAAAACAAGTAAATGTCAAGACAGAGGAAACTTACCTTTGTTATCAGTTTCGCAATAATCATATAGCTGCTGGCAACAAAATCGAGAATGGGACTTTTCAAACCATGAAGAAGAGTCGGCAATAGATAGTTCACGTGAACCTCGGTGATGGATCCTAGTTCAATCACACCCAACACTGCAGTAGTGTAAAAGGCATACAAGGTGGTCAGGCAAGATGCCTGATCAGAATAAGTCTTTGTGGCAAATATCACATGAGTACATAGCGTCTTCAGAAGTCCTTTATCCGAGATCAAATGTTTAATAAGAATTCCAGAAGGCAGTATCAAACCGCGTTTTTGCACAGATGTCAACCAGTGCCACTTATCGCTCTCGTCTGACAAGTCTACCAGTTGCAGGGCTCTTAAAAGGCAAAATTGTAAATTTTAAATTAATTGTATTAAAAACAGATATGTGATGACAATTATATGTATAAGAAAGTATTATAAGTAAAAAAAAAATTTTTTTTTAAATAAGATTAAAATATTTTCAGTTTTTAATCTAACATCTAATAAAATTTCTAATATAATTCTTCAATTTTAATGTAATTTTGCGCCTTTTTTCACAAGGCAGAATTCTATTAAGAATTAATAGAATTATGTGCGAAAGCAACCGACTAGTAGTCAATAGGTTCCCGGTTCTATCTCAATCTTCATTCCATATATGCCTTAATTTTATAAGAAATCGGAGAGTTGAAGATTGTAAATAAAGGACTATATGAGACTATATGAGACGTGTAATAATAAAGATTTAGTCATACTTTTAAATTTATAAATAACTTATCAACAATATATATTTCACCACATGCATAATATTGATGTTTAAATCAGTAAATTTAAATAAAAAAATATAGTTTCAATAATACATACCTAACAAACATGCGAGTCTCATGATATGGCAAGATCATAAGAATAAACTGTTCTCGATTGTATTGATGAATGTAATATCTGAATACGAGCCATTCCAGAGCTTTGTGGCAGGCATTCAGTAAAAAGTACGGAGTCGCAAATAACAAAAATTTCGCGATCTCCGCATCCAGTTTCTTATTTACTGTAGCATCCTGGACAGCTCTTTCAAAGTTTACGGAGCTTTGAGCGAATAACGTGGTTTGAAATTCACTAAATACAGTTGAAAGCTTCTGTAATTCTTCCAGACCACTCAGACCTGAGAACAGATAAGTATGATCAGAAACAATAAAGAAACATTTCTTTACAAGTATCTCTCTCCTTGTAATCAAAAAGCATAACTTATGTTTATTAAAATAATCAAAGCCACATAGAACAGAACTAATAAAAAGATAGATCAGTAAACAAGAAATGAATACTATTAACTATAATTTTTACTAAAAAGGTATAAAATTTAACTTATTAAAACATAAAACAGACAGAAACTAACCTATACTCAGCACGGTGTCCCTGTCCAAATTCGCAGCCTCCTTTGGGTCAAATAGCAAGCTAGGACGCTTTTTATCCTGCAGCAGTAAGTTCGTCTGCGGAGTTCTCAATTTTTTAAGTTGTGCCGCTAATGATGTCGCCATTGTTAATCTATAAATGAACCACAGAAATTGAGATAACCTCAAACATCCTCTAAAAGAAATTGTACTCAATACGAGAAGAAATTAGGAACTTACCAAATTATTTTCCTTCTGTCACAAAAAATTAATTCAAAAGAAATTAATTTCGATTTAATATAATTGATAGAATTGTGTATACGCAAAATATATATTCTTCTTATTTATTGGCTTTAGTGGCACGTGCGAAAACTTCCATACGAAACGTTTGCCATGTGCAATGTGCATGTGCAGTATGTGCACGTGTCACGTGTGTAGACTTGCCGCTGCCGCGCGTGCGCAGCGATGTGACGTTAGCAGACTTCTTCTTATTGACTACGTTCGAAAACTTTACTAACAAACACGGTTGACTGCATCTGCAACCCTCAAAAAGTTTTTTCGGGACAAAACACGTCCGAACAAGTCATTAATATTCAATCCCCCCCCCCAATCATTAAAAAAATTTTAATATGGCTCATCTCTTCATAAAAAAAAATTGAAAATCCCGTTTAAAGGACGGCGCTGATTGAGTAAACTTTATATATATTTAGCGTCATCTCTTTCAATAATAGCATCAGAAAAAGAAAACAATTCAAGACGACTTGTTTTTCCGGGGGCGGAAAAAGAAAAGCATCGATTTGCAAGGACTGCGTAAGTCAAATTCGCATCGCAATTATATATTCGTTCCCGTTTTTAACCGCGAGGCATTCAACTGATGTTGCAATAACTTTATCTAAGACCGAATATGGACGTAGGAATATCTGGACCGAGCATATTCTATAATAGTTAACTTATTTCTTTTCATAATTCAAAACTAAACTTTGGAGAATGAAAATTAGAACACGGTATGCCACGACAATTTGACTGTAACGTCAGAGAGAAACCTGACGTTTTGTCGCCGGCGATGAAACTAGATCATTTTCTGCTCTTTGAAGCCCGCCGACGTTCTGACACTTAAAATAATATTCATCATGTAGGTTTCGATGAAAATATAGCGTTAAGAAATAAAAGCTGAATTTATTCAACATCCAGCGTTGACGCTGAATCGTCGTTGATCGTCTCAGTATGTATTTGTATACAATCAAAAATAGGCTTTGAAATACGTAAAGTATTAATTATTTTCAAGTAATATCTTCAAGTAATAATAGTTATTTTATTTGTGTAACAAGTGCTGTAAGATGGAAATTTGCCTCCGGCTCGTGCGTCCACTCCGCACGTCCAATTTTCAACTTAACACACGTGTTACACACCCTATTTTATATTACAAGTGCGTAGAAAGTGGCACATTACGCGCGTGACACGCGCGTAATGGGCCACTTTCCACGCACGTGTGATGTGAAATATTTTACGAATATATTATTTCTGAAGATTTTTGCTCACTGAGGTTGAGCCGATCGAGCATCAATATGTGAAAAGACGCACCTTAACGTACCGTTGAAATTGAGATTGAAAGCCTAAAAAAAAAAAAAAAAAAAAAATTTAGGCTTCGAAGAAATCGTGTATATTTTCCACAAAAATATACACGCAAGGCTAGTAAGCAGAGATAGCACAGCAATCGAACAAAGACAGATGTCATTTCGTTAGACGAAGACAGATATAGGAAAAACAAAATTAGAAATGTTGACATTATCGACATCGAGGAAGTTCGACCGTCAGTCCAGCATCTCCTTAATTAACGTAAATAGGTATACTTACCTTAATGAACGTAAATAGGTATACTTACCTTTATTAAATATACTTAACCTTTTGATTCCTGAGATGATCCAAAGCGTAACGGGGAAACCTGAAAATAAAAATAAAATTAATAAATTATTCGTCGTAATAACTGTGCGAATGTGCGATGCGTTATATTATATTTCATGTGAAGTTAAAATGTTTTTGAAAAGAAAATGTGATATTTATGAATGTAGCGAAATGACGCATTATGCGCACATAAAAGATCTAAAGAAAAGCGGGCGATGTAAAGTCGTGCATCTAGAAAGGTAAAACGCGAAAGGATTGTCGTTGATAGGAAACTTAATTATATATTCATTATTTTAAACATATCGGCAATGAGATATGGAAAGTTGTGATTAATGACGCAAGAAGCTCTTGGGAAATTAAAAAAACTTTATTTTATTAGTTTTAATAGTTTGCATAATTTCGTATAATATTCTAAAACTTTGGTACGTAAAATATCAATAAGGGTCAATTTTTGTGAAAAGAGAAAATTGTTATGCGGGGTCTACAATGCGAGTCGCGAATCGCAAGAAATTAACCAATCACAGTCGATTATTCTTCTTAATCTTGTTCTTCTATTCTCCTTAAATTCGAATGTAATTGGTCAATTTTCTACGGCCCACGACCCACAAGGGGTTGTAGGGGGGAAAGGGGCTGCCGGCTCGAAATCATAACGAATATATCATATCGAATCACAGTCGAAGGTTCGCAGTGCACGTTAAAGGACGCACTTCAATATGATTCAAGATGTTTCTTTTTTTTATATAATAGGTGTTATTGCAGTGTTCATTTTAATATTCTGTTGTATTTGTCTTTGCGAGTATATGTGTCGTGGTCCAGCGGATAATGAACCCGCGGATAATGAACCGGAACCTCGAATCCACCTCCACCACTTGAAGGTGATATGCAACTTTAGAATATTTATGAATTATAAAATTATCTTGCACATTAATATTTATATCTATATATATAAGTACCGTCGTCTGTATGTCTGTATGTCTGACCGTGAACTACTCATTCGTTAGTGGACCGAATTTTTACCAAGGGTACATGAAATAGGGGTAGAATTTCCCGGGGAGTGCCATAAAGTGTATAGTATTTTGCTACCAATTTTCTGGAAACCGATTTTTTTAATTTGTCCAATTTTTCGGGAAATAATTGACCGAATCTCAAAAAATTGTGTATGAAGTAGGGGTAGAATTTCCCGGGGAATGCCATAAAATGTATAGTTTTTTGTTACCGATTTTCTGGAAACCGGTATCAGAAATTTTTACAATTTTTCGGGAAATAATTGACCGAATCTTAAAGATTTATAGATCAAACAAGGATAGAATTTTCCGGGAAGTACTATAAAGTGTATAATTTTTCGTTACCGATCTTTTTGGAAGCCAGTACCGAAATTTTTTCAATTTTTCGGGAATTAATTGACCAAATCTTAAAGAATTGTATATGAAGTAGGGGTAGAATATTTCTCGGGGAATGCTATAAAATGTATAATTTTTTGTTACCAATTTTTTGGAAACCGCCGGTTCCAAACTTTTTTAAATTTTTTGAAAAATAATTGTTCAAATCTTAAACAATTTATATATGAAATAGGGGTAGAAAGAACTAAAGAATGTAATGAAATTAGAAAAATTGTTAATATTAAAAGGGTTGCCGATTTCTGTTTAAAAAAAGTGTACGTGATTGTTCCAATTTCCGCAAACTTTGAGGTATCAAACTGAATTTTTTTATGGATAATTTTTTGTTACCGATTTTTTGGAAACCAGTTTGAAAATTATTCAAATTTCAAGAAATAATAAGTATTAATTAACCCATTTTCTTGAAATCAATACCAAATTTTGTTTTAATTTTTAGAGGATAAATTTAATTTTTCATTAATGGATAATTTTGTATTAATGGATCGATTTTCTTGAAACCAGTGCCAAAATTTTTCTAACTTTTTGTTGATGATTTTGATGAAATTAGTACCAAAAGATTACTAATTTTATGGAAATGGCTGTTATGGGGTTGAAAATTGGGTTTTATGGAGTTCTGTTGGTGCTCCTAAGTAATGAGTGAGTTTGGAGAGAAAGGAATACATTTTGAGCCCGCGCGAAGCGCGGGCGAAAAATCTAGTCTATCTATGTTATATTATTTTTTAGTGTTGCAAACGTTTACATTTACTATGTTATCCAGTAATTGTATAATATTATTAAATTACATTTATTTTCATAAATATTCCATGTAGAACAACAAGTGTATAACTTACCATATGTTTTCTACAAGTTGAGTCATTGTTTAACTTGCTTTCTCTAACGCTTCAAGTTTATTTTTATTTGTCAGTGGTAGATGTTGGAAAATGTCGACTTATATAAAAACATATTTAAACATATTATATATAATTATATATAAAATATGT
>NW_020215815.1:72053-72965 GCF_003070985.1 Temnothorax curvispinosus | reverse complement strand
ACATATTTTATATATGATTGTATATATTTAATCATGTTTTCATATAAAAATTTTTTTTACCGGAAACTATATAAAAAAAATATCAAAAAATATATTATAAAGTATATTCTAATTCAAATAAATAACAAATGCTAATATACCTAAATCATCATCATCATCAACGTTTAGATCAACGGTAAGTGTGCATGGGATCTAGAGAAACATTTGTGAAACGTCGAAAAAGAAGCATTCTTAACAATAAGCAACACGTTACATCTGGATTATGATAATTATCGTCAACTTTTTGCATAAAATCCTCATCTGTTCCGAGTAACGCGCGCATCGCCGTTTGTGGAAAGCATATCCGATTTTTTATGTATTCTCTATGTATTTTATGTATACCTTCAGTAATGCACTTGGTGCAACTGAAATATCCCGAATGTCCTTTTATACTATATACATAAAGCAAATGCTTTGGCTGGTGCATCACACACAGATCATCAGTGCTTCAATTCTACATTGTATGTTACGATTATCGATGTCATTATCATACTCACATATTTCTATTATATCACACGTGCGTAGAAAGTGGCCCATTGCGCGCGCGCTATCTGTGCGACAAATAGCCAATTCCATACACGAGTCAAAACAGTGACGTATCTGGAGGAGCAGCTTATTTGTTTACTTTTCTAAACGCGAGATGAATTCCATTTATCACTCCTGTTTCGCGTGCTGCTTCTCGTTCCCGTAAAACAGATTGCGTGCGACGACGAAGTGTTTGGCTCGCATACGTTGGAGTCAATTTGTGAGACCAATTGTGAATTTGTGCAATACGTACCAACAGCTCAACGAATTTTGCTTCGTCTTCTCGTTTTGTAATAGGTATGGCTGGATTCGGGGAGCGCGCTATTAGCGCTATTTGCTTGTTCTATC
>NW_020215815.1:58438-72043 GCF_003070985.1 Temnothorax curvispinosus | reverse complement strand
GGCTGGATTCGGGGAGCGCGCTATTAGCGCTATTTGCTTGTTCTATCCTTGTTTTACACCTGATGAGCGATAAAGACAGAATGATGCAATAGCGCTAATAGCGCGCTCCTCGAATGCAGCCGTAGTCAGGTTTTCAATAGTGACGGCGGAAAGGATTATATATAATATGCGCTGTCGTGCGAATAAGTGTCATATTGTCTATAGAGGAGGATGTTTCAATGCTATGCTCACCGATATTACGTCTCTATTAGTTCTCTATATATAAAGAATATCCCATAATATGTTTTTTTTCTTGACTAGACACTACAGACGCGCGCTTCGCGCGCGCTATTTAGCTTTAACATTATGCTATTACTATTACATTATTAACTCCTTGATACACACAACTGTCAAAATATACAATGACAGCTGCAAATGAAGTAAGCGCAGCAAGAGAACCAAATCGGCATCGCAGAAAAGCGACAACAATAAACTTCACATCTCGTTCTTAGAAGAGGAAAAATATATATTATGTACAGACATGTAACATGATATGTACACATACGTATGTAACATGATATATGTATATATGTGATATACTTATGTATATATGTGTGTGTACATCATGTATACTGAAGGATGGTCCGTATATAGAAAGACAACTATATAATTTTGTAACATATATGATACACAACACGTATTGAAACATTCACGAACATATGATGCCTTCTCTTGCCATATATATGTATCATTCGTATAATTATAACTTGCCGCTTACTGTAAATGCGCTGCAATTATGTTACAAAATTTATAAAGTTTATTTTAATTATCTTCTATTCGAAATATCGAGATTACTGTTTGACATAACTTACAAGATAATTGCATGTTCGCACTGTAAAAATTGTTTGTCTTAATGTATTATTCAACTGAAAATGTATTCACGAGATATTTATAACGATTGCAGTGTTCTCGAATTTTAAATCACGCTTAATTTGTAAGTACATTTTTCTGTGCAAACGATAACTTACGTGTGAGGACTCAGATTTTTAAATCTTCCCAACAAGTCCACCTTCGAACATTCTCAGTATCTACTTGTGCTGTATGGGTATGTATATACAGTACCATCACGTTCGTGACTTGTCCGAGTATCCCCATTCTTCCTTTATCATATCGGCTAGTTTCTCGGCAATCATATAAATAGGTACGTTGGTGTGAGCCGATATAATCTCGGGCATGATGGAACCATCTGCTACTCGTAGTCCTTGAATGCCAATCACCTGCGTTTTACATGAATTTGTAAATTATATGTGTAAGTAAATCGATGTTTACGTGTGCGTGAACGTGTGTGCTTACATCACGCAGGAATATTCGTTGTAGATTTGGAAATGAGCACTTTATAGAGTACATCTTTCACAATAAATAAATACCTTTAATCTAGGATCGACGACAGCGGTTGGGTCGCCTCTCGGTCCCATCTTACAAGTACCAGAATAGTGATAGATGGTAATAGATGCCGTCCTTACCGCGCACTCCCAATAAGCATAAGAATCATACTCGTAGTTTTCGCATCCGGGAAGAGTATCGTTCGACAATCGTGAACCAAACTTCTGCATCTCTTTCGTCCGACCGACGCTTATCGCAGCTTTAATGCCGGTAATCATTGTCTCGACATCTTCCGGATGGTCGAAATAATTCGGCACGATTTCGGGTTTAACGTTAATGTCATTGGCCACTAGTCTTATCCGACCACGACTCTTTGGCTTCAACAGCATCGGTAGTATGCTCCAGCCGTGATTACTGTCGTATTTGTGCCATATCTGACGCATTTGATCATTGAAACCCACTATAGTCGGAATAATTATATCTCCTTTAAATCCACCACCGAAAAATAACAGTTCGATGTCCGGTAAACCGTCACGTTTCTTTGGATGTTTAGTGTCGATGAAAGCGAGGGCTTCGCACGCACCTGGAACCGTGAGTGGTCCCGCGCGCTCTATCAGAAAGTCCTTTATATACGGAGAAGTGGGATTAATGATATCGAATAGTTGAAAACCTACCGGATCGTTTACTGTCCATGTTAATCCGCCAAAAGCTACGTGATCCATCAGATTTTTGCCAACCGGCGAGTCCCGGACGACGTTTATGCCGAGCTCGCTAAGATGCTTGGCCGGTCCGATGCCAGATAGCATCAGTAATTGAGGCGATCCGATGGAGCCCGCACACAAAATCACCTCTTTGTTGGCAAACACGCGGATAATTCGATCATGTTTGACAAACTCAACGCCGATCGCCCGATTCGTGCGACGATCAATCAGCACTTTTCTCACCGTGCTCTCGCGTGTCACATGAAGATTTCGGCGATTTTTCGCGGGGTGTAGGTAGGCTTTGTTGCTGCTCACACGGGTGCCATTCATTATCGTGCTCTGCACGTACGAGAATCCTATCATATTTCTCCCGTTATAATCCAACAGCGGGTATCCGAGCTCCTTACCAGCTTCTAGGAAGGCCTCTGCCAATAGCGTGTGGAATGACGGATAAGAGATATGCAACGGTCCCTTGGTTCCATGGTAGATAGCGTCCGACTGCAGCTCTGGGATCTTGATTGTCTCCAGTTTTCTAAAGTATTCGAGAACGTTTTCGTAAGCCCAGCCCTCGTTCCCCATCTCAGCCCATCGGTCGTAATCTTCGGCGCCGCCTCTGGTTGCGATCATGTAGTTCAGCACGCTGCTGCCACCCATCACTTTCCCTCTAGGCCAGTTGCACCTGTTGTCGGCCATGCCGAGGCAATATCTTTTCGACGATCGGGTACGGTACTTCCAATTTATATCGTTGCTTAGCTGCAACATGTAAGTGAAAGCCGGGATATCCATGAGCAAATTCTCGGTAGATCCAGCTTCGATCAGCAACACCTCGACCTGACGAATCTCGCTTAATCTCGCTGCTATCGTGGCGCCGGCCGTCCCGGCGCCAATTACCACGAAATCGTACATGGCTCCGAATTGCGGTACCGTGTCCGGTATCTCTTGGTTCATGAAACGTTGGCCCTGCTGTAGGAAGTTTAGGGCCCCGACACCCAGCCCAAAAATATTCGTCAACGAATGTCCGCTCACGTCGTCGCCATAAATACTGCGGTACCGTTTCGGCGTCGGTTGTCCGCCCGACTGTAACGAAACGATTACAGCGACAGCACTGAGAAGGTAAAGGAGTCTCGATACCTTGTCCGGCATATCCAAGTGGCAATTGGCTATTGGCATGAAAAAATAAAAACACTTATTATACTATAAATTGACCCCAAGCTATCGATCAAGCCTACTTAGAACTTGATCCGTTCACTTGTTATCGAGATCTCAACATCTCGAGTACTCGCAACTCGTCGCGCCGCGTAAATGAGTCACGGTCGGTCAAGTGACATGTATTTCAAAAAAAAAGGTGAAATCTTTAAATTGCGCCAATTGCAAAGAAAATATATATATTGCTTTAAAAAATAATTGTTGTGCAATTACTTTTAAAATATAAAATCTAACTGGTACATATCGTTTTATGCAGGGTAGTTATGCGACTGCGTCTATATAAGCCTACATTCAAATTACATTTTTTTTACTCCTATTTATTAATTGTCAAAGAAAAGAAATATTTTCGAAGTATTATTGAAGTATGCTGAAGTGATCTGAAGTTATTTTATGCAAATATCTTTTTATTTGAAAATGCACACAAGAATTCTTAGCGTGTGCAGATTTCTCGTCTCTGACGTCACGATCTCAATAATGACGGAAAAAGACCAGAGGCCTTATAATCAACGAGAATTTTATTTTTTTTATTTTTGAAACCATGACAAAAACTTTTATTTTGACTGTGAAATAATACCATGCAATAATACCGTGCAATAATAAAATGTATAAATACATTTATTTTTGTTCAGGTATTAGATAAGTTCTAAAAGTTATTTTGTGTTATATGTATAATACATTTTAGTACACGTATTTAGTACATTTAATTGTTCTTAAAATCTTCAATAATTACCAAAGATTATTTTGTTTTATGTTTTATGTTTTTTTATCAAATTGTATTAAGCCGAAATGCACCAATGTCGCATAACTTCAGTTCAACTCAATCTTCGTCTCTTTCTAAGAGGAACAGTTAGTCTAACTGTTTTCCTTAGAAACAGACGAAGAGTGAATTAAGCTAAGGTTAAAGTTATGCGACGTTGGTGCAACCATGCCTTAGTATATTTAATTTTTCTTAAGATTTAGAATTGCTTCGTCTCTGTAAGACATATTTTTATATAATAAAGAAGTCTCACATGTAATTATATTCCTTACATGTTGTCCTCTATTATGCTTATTTAATATTACTCTAATCCACACTTCTAATGTATAACATCAATTAACTTATATAGCAAGGCCTTGTGCCAGACAGAATCGAAAGCTTTTTGTATATCGAGTAGCACCATAGCTGAGCTTCGTTTTTTGTTAATCTCCAATGCGAAAAATTCTGTGACTCTAAGTAATTGTTGAATGGTAGAATGGCGTGCTTTAAAGTCAAATTGTTCGTTGATTATGATATTATTCTCTGATAAAAAGGCATCAATCCGCGTGAGTAAGACTCTCTCATAAACTTTACTTAGAGAGCTTAAAAGGCTTATAGGCCTATAATTAGTCGGAGAAGTTTGTGGCTTGTCCGGCTTAGGAAAAGCGAGTATTTTTGCCGTCCAACAGTATTTTTACCGTTCCAACACGAAGGAAAATAATATAATAAAAGAGTTTAAGATAATGTAGTAGATCTGAATTACGATTTTATATGATGATTTTTTGAGCATAGCAGTGGTGACCTTATCAGAACCGGGGGCTTTATTATTAGGAAAAGATTTGATGATATCAAAAATTAAGCGAGGAGTAATAAATTTTAAATCACATTGAAGTGTCTTTTCATCTAAGAGTTCAACGTACTCATTTACTATATTTTCATGTGGAGATATAAGACTGTCTGCTTCTTGATATATTTTTTGAAAGTTTTTTCTTTTGGATTGTATGCAAAAGTGTTATTACCAAGATCAAATGGTGGCGCAGGAGTTTTGTTTCTCTGTAGTGACCTCCACAGCCCCCAGATGCTATTATCGCTAATTTTTGCTTTTTTCAAACGTTCAGACCATTTTTTATTTTTAGCTTTATTTAATTTATTTTGAATAATATTATTGAGTATATTACGATAGAGCTTATATTTATCTGATGAGCCAGAATGTTGGTATTTTCTTCGATAGTAATAACAAAGTTTAATAAGCTTATCAATTTCTGAAGCTACAGCAGGATCTGACGTTACATGATTGAAGTTATAATTTTGCACCTCGGTGGACTTTCTTAAGGCCCCACACAGCTGTAATTCGTGAATACAGGAATCAATCATTTCCTGATTTTGCAGACTATGTCTTATCCTCCACCTACTCGTAGCAAGCTTAAAATCTTCCCAATTGACCTTATGTGACTGATTAGTTTTTCTCTTAATTTGCGATTTTTCCTGATTTAAGAGAATGGGAAGGTGATTGGAAGAAAACTCGTTTGCAGTTACGCACGTAAAATCGTAATTTAGATTCTTAGCTAGAAACAAATCTATGTTGAAAGAGCGTTTGCGGGGCGCCTTGTGCGAATAAGTTGAGCTATGCATAATATTTAAGTTATTTTTATTTGAATATAATGTTTTATAAAATCCTCGTCATCTCGCTCTAGTACATCTACCGTCTCGGCTAAGCATTGGAAGCGATTAAAAGTATTAAATTTACCTTAAAGCCGCCGTCCAGCTGTCCGTTATCCCAACAGCACCAGGGATAGCCCTCGTCGGCACAGCTCACACAAGACTCGAACTCGCAGAGTCACAGACAAGCTTGGTTAATGCGAAATACTGAGTCGGGCCCGATATGCTCCACCGCAGCTTCGTCTCTTCTTTATATACTAGTAATACCCATGTCCAGAAATTTTTAAAGAGGTTGGTTGCGGGTGAACGGCGGGGCAGGGGAAACTTGTGGGCGTGTTTTCGTCCCATAACATAAACAAGCAAATGAAAGCAAATAAAAATGTAAAGAACATTTTTAATTAGATGTTTCTTAAGGGTTTAAATCGTATGTATAAATTGTTTGTATATCGTAAGAAGCCAAATATCCCAGATCTTCTATCTTTACGACGTCTTATGCAACATGCATAATTTGGGATGTCATTATGCACGTTGAAATGTAGCAATATACTATTCTATTTTTACAATTTCTTGGTAACTCGTCGTAAAAGTCTTTCCTGAATATGTAAAGAATTATTTGCATCTATTTTCATTAAATTCTTATCATTCCTGAGACAAAATTATATATACATCTGATTGAATATAATTATATACACTACGTTGTCTACATTAAAGGTGTCGTAAAATTTTTGCTATGTAAAATTTCTGTATGAGAAAGATAAGAGTATAAATTCAATAATTAATTACTCGACAACCATGCAAACAATTGTCTTCAACTTTGGCATGGACGACAGATTCCCATAGACGAATATCCTCCATAAATTTGAACTAATTCTTATATAATTTTGATTTGAGTAACCATCCTTTTTAATAGACACTAGTTAGAGAGGGATTTAAGCTGTGTGTTGCACGCACGACGCCGTCGTGCTGTAAATAAATATAGGACTATAAAATCAAAAAACACGGCAGTGTCTCGCGCCAAGTACACGCGGAGCGAGACCGACCGTGACTCTTTCGCGACGCAACGATTTGCGAATACTCGAGATGTTGAGATCTCATATAACGAGTGAACGGATCAAGTTTTAAGTAGACTTGATCGATAGTTTGGGTCGATAAAGAAATACGCGATTGTTGCGAGGAATCTTGCTTACCTTGGCTATAACCAAAAATTTTAGATACAGTCAAGGATAACCAAGAATTCTCGCAAAACGTGGCGTCGCGTAAAAGAGTCACGGTCGGTCTCGCTCCGTGTGTACTTGGCGGGAGACCATACATCACCCGTAAGAATTTTAGATAATAGTATAGATATGTCGCAGGGATATCGTGTAATTCGTTTTTTTTTGCACAATCTCTATAGGGAATTCACAAAGAACCGGGATATTGTGAAACGCTAGGGAAAGTATCTTTTTTTACCTTGGCCTATCAAAATGATTTCTGTATCAGACTTTCAGTCGGGTGGCAGATCAAGGTTTCTCGAGAATGTGTTAATTTCTTTTAATTAAACTTTTATGTAGTTTCTATATTTAAATAGTTAAGTTTTTATGTTTTTATGTGTGGTTTTCCTTTAATATACTTTGTATACGTCAATTTAAATCAAAAGTGGTTTTTTGGCAAATTATAGATACATATTTGCAAATTATACATATTTGCTTTGCAATATATTAAAAAAATTGTTATTCCTCTTTAAAAATAAAAGTTTATAAAATCAGAATTATTATTTTTTTTATTTTCTTAAATATTCTTTGTCTCTCACATTTACACTTACAGATACTTTTTGAATTTATGAAATAAACTAATACTTGAATATCTTTTTAAATGCAATTTCTTTTTAAATGATACCTCACAAATAATGTATCAAATATGAGCATTTATATTATCGTCGTTATTATAAAGTAGACATGTATGTGAGTAAAAAATAGTAAAATAATGCAATTACTTCATAAAAGTTTATTATAATTATGACTTTTTCAAGTAATCCCAGTCTTTTTTTTATCATATCTGCCGTTTTTCGGCGATCATATAAACAGGAATGTTTAGGTGTGCCAATATAATTTTGGGTATAATGGACGCATCTACTACTCGTAATCCTTCAATACCAATAACCTGCAAAATATTATAGTCCAGTCATTTTAGGTTTTCTGTGCAAAAAAATTAGATCCTACTTTTTTTTAATTGCTTTCGTTGTTTTAAATAACATATTAAAAATAGAGAACGATATTGGCAGGGCTAAAAAAGTTATTCAAGATTAAAGGTCACGGAAATCAGTTTTTTGCGAAAATCTCGTTTTGTATGGCTCGGAGGTCAATTAAGGTAGTTACAAAAAAGAAAGATCATGAAATTCTCTACAATTTAAAACAACAAAATAAAACAATTAAAAAAAAAGCAGGATCTAATTTTTTTGCACAGAAGCCATATTTTCGTCTAAAATGACTGGACTATTACATATGAATTTATAAAGCACACTGCTTATTATGATATCCCGCATAAATATTCTAATACGTATTTTTCGTAAAATTGTATTCCGTTAATCGTATCTCCACTGCTAATTTTTTAATATCAAGTTAATATAAGTAAATAATTTCCGATGTATGCGACAAAACTTAAATAATAACTAAAGAGACAAATGTGATAAGGGAACAAAAACTTCAAAATCAAAATTGACTAAATTGGTGAATCAAAGTATTAATGTTATACTCTTAATCTTATCAAGCGTTAAACAAAATTTTTTTCTCGTTTAATTCGAGTCTTGCTCTGGTTGCCAGCTTCTACATAGAATGCATATTGTGAGCTGCGTGCGATGTTGGAAAAAAAAATCGGAACACCGTTATGTATGATCATACTTTAACTAGAGAGTAAACGGATGTACGTTTTGATATTTGGTTGATTTAAAATTTTCCTTCTGTTACATATGTCACAGTTGGCGGTATGAGCCGGCCGTCCAAAGCCGTGACTCAAGCGAAGATAGTAGCACCACCAGCTGTACCAGACGTGTTTCGACAATCCGGTTTCTCATTTGGCTCGGCTGGATATGCTAGCAGCGAGGATAGCTGCTTCCTCTCCGGAAGCGGCCCCGGGGCACGGCGGACGATGGTTCCTACGGGATGCCATTTGGAAAAAGTCCGAGAACTATTTTTACCCATTCGGGCTTAATTCGCCTTTCCGCCGGTGATCGGCAAGTATGCCCACGCCGAAGATTAAGGTGCGAATTATACAACGTCATATTATTATTATTATTATTATATTAGGTTAATTCTTTCTTAATGCGAAGAGCGTAAAAAAACATTGTTTTTAAATAACAACACAGTAAAAAATCGTGCGTCCAAATGTTAAAATTTTCTTGTGTTACCAAGATTTGACTATTATTTCAATGTAAAATTAACATACAACAGCTATGTTATTATTTTCGTAACATTTTCATGTGTTATATTAATGTCAACGTGATAACTTAACACTTTATGTATGGCATTTAGAAACTGAATATTATTTTGAGTTCTTTTAACATAATTATTTCAAAAAATTAACACGCCTTAAAGTTATTTTAACATAAACAAAAGTTAAAGTAAATCTTCAAATAATCGTAAACTTTGACATACAAAATAATCAAATTTACTACAATCAAATGTTCAAAACAACATTTCTCTTAAGTTGAAATAACTATTGTTTATTCAAATATGTTATATCGACATTTTTTACAAGTTATTTTTACATTATACTTAAAGTTAAAAGAACAAATATAAATGTAAAATATAGTGTCAATAAATTAACATTTCTAATTTGTCAACAAGTAACACACGATGAATGAGTTATTTTAACTCAAAATTTAGAGTGGACTTTCTGGGACATTTGAAAAATGTTACGATTAACATTTTATTTTTTACTGTGAAAGTATACGTTGCTATTAAAAGATTTTTACCGCTATGGTTGAAAAATATGAATGTTTTGATATTTCTTAGGTATCGATATGACCTAGAGTCCTGGCAGAGACAGTCCCGGTAGTTTCGGATCAGGTTCCGGTTTTAGGCACTCTACAGCGTCATTAGATTCTGGAAGAGCGTCTGGATATTACTTGGGACCTAGAGGACCTGGCGCTCTCGCCTCATCTCCTAGATGTTCTATTAGTTCCTTCGGAAGTCATCCTGACCCACCGGCAGACCTTGACGTCGTTCGCGCTTGGTTAAACGAGCTCCAATTTGAAGAATACTTCCCCTTGTTTGCTTCCGCGGGTTACGATCTTGCTACTATAACGCGCATGACACTGGAGGATCTCACGGCTATAGGTGAGGCACATATCGCATTAGCAAGTCTTATCTAAGCGCATTCTTAAATGCATTCATTTAATTCATAGAGATATTACTCGTAGAAATACGCTATGAAATATTTAAACAAGTACATAGTTTTACACATTATTTTACAGGTATCAAGAAACCTAATCATAGGAAACGACTAAAAGCGGAAATAGACAATTTGAATATAGGAGATGGATTGCCGGAGTATATACCCGGATCATTGGAAGAATGGCTCAGGCTTCTCAGGCTCGAGGAATATCTTGGCGCACCATCAATAGGGTATGCGATTCGTCGAGGACGTGACAACTCTCACTTGGGAGGACCTTGAAGACATCGGTATCATACGGTTAGGGCATCAGAAAAAATTATTGTTAGCAATTAAGAGAGTTAAGGATATTCGCGCTGGCAAGCGTATACAGCCACTCGATCTTGCGCGTCTGCCCCCATATCCTGGACATACGCAGGTAAATTATGTTCCCTATGATCTTCATCAATATCGAATTCATTAAGAGAGTGTAATCTCTTAATTATCTTGATCAATATATCGCGAAAAATGTTACGAATGAATAGAAGATAATATCGCATAATTTATGACTTTTTAGGACGTTGTTATTCAACGAGGTGGACCTGATTTACCATCGCCTGATGAGGATTGTTCCTCGCCTGTACTTAGATCTTTTCAAAGGGGTGGAAACGATACCACTTCTGGTGTTGCTTGGAAAAGTATGTACGCCGCGTTTCCAACGGACTATAATACAGTTGGCCGTACTAGCTCCCGGGGAAAATCTTTGGAAAGTCTAGAAGATGCGTTTCTTGGCTATCCTCCTTCACCGGCGCCAACACCGCATCCACAACCTTTCGATTGGCGTCCCCGCAGTTTCGAGGACGGCGATCTTACATCCACGAATGATGCTTCGCCGTTGTAGATGCTGGTGGCGGCACTCTTCCACGACCAAGACATTGCCTCGTTCGCCCGCGGCCCGTAGCCAAGGTATATTTGATTGTTTCGAATGTAAGTATGGATGTATGATTGAAACGAAAACGAGCGAGAGAAATTTTTGTGCTGATGATTCAATTGTTTTGTGATTTTAGGTCACTGTGACACCGGGACAATATAAGTCCTTGCCGAGAGACTTGGATAACAAGTATCAATTAACGTACGGGCTCGAGCAGAGTAGTCCGCATCTTCCAAAACGATGTCCTCCATCACCCCCAAGACGACAAAGTTCTAGAGACTAGTTCTTCCGTAGTTCTTCCGTTTAGACTAGAGAGATTAGTTCTTCCGTAATCGGTGTCGGTGGCTCGGCGGTTGGTGACGTCGTGATAGACTGTAGCGGGCCAGTAGTGCCAACCGCATTATGCGACGATCATCACATTCATCAACATCATCATCAACATCACCATTTGCTTCATCACCTACCGCCACCGCTGCCGGCGCCTACGCCGGCACCTTCCACGCCTCCGCAACTAAATCAACCGTCTTCTTCCATGTCACGTTCGTGGGGTAGCGTCAGCGTTAATATTAACGAAGAGCACGAGCTAATTGCATATCTCTCGCCCTGCAGCATCGCAACGGATCAGACGCTAGTTTTAAAGTACGTTTCAAGAGTTTTTAATGTGTCCGTTTTTTACGATGCAATAATGATGTAACATACGTTATTAATTGCATTATATTCACAGTCAAGTTCGAGTACAGAATCAGATTCATTACCGTTTGCCAACGAGAATGCCGGCACGATAAAATAAAGGGCCAGTCGAGCACAGAATACATGGCGGGTGGCCCTAACAGTGGTATCGGTGGTCACTTAATCAATCATTATTCCAATGGTGGTGAACCTGCGGATGTTTTGAACGACATTGGAAATATGCTTGCCAATCTTGCAGATGAGCTCGACGCAATGCTCGAAGAAGAGAAACGCCAGGGCCTGAACTCATAATCGTCACTGCCTTCGTTTGCACTTTTCTATTCAACTAAAGTTGCCATAGGATTGCAGGCTTTGATACATGAAATAAATAAACTTGATTAGTGCAACGTACACAATTAGACACAAGTGAATTGCAATTCACGACGGGATAAACTGGTACGAATCGCGTTGAGACTCGAGGATCTCAAATTCTAAGATTCTTAAAGACGGAAATATTTACCGATATATAAATCTATATCTTTGTTGCGAGGAAGAACAAAATCTTTTATTCCAAAAAAAGAACAAATAACATATATATTACGTCGCTTGAAATCGATGATATTCTGTAAATTCTGTTTCATATTGTGTAGATTAACGCATATCCGAAATTATTTTTGCGTAATTTATACTTTGCTCTGATTTTTTTTATTGAAAGAGGAAATTTACTTATTTTTGCATGGAAACATTGAACGTTCCAGCAAATTTCTGAACGCAGCTGTGGTATTGCATCTATAGTGATAATGCACAATCTTTTTCTACTTTCTTTTAGAGTAGTTGTGGAATTATATTCTTTCTCATTATTCTTTTTTTTTTTTAAATGGAAAATATTAGAAACGAGTGAATTACTGTACAATTTAACTGTATAATTTAACTGAATTAGTTTTTTTATGCAACTTTTTACGTAACTAAATTAATTTTATAAGTCATTAACTTTAACTTAACTTACAAGGGAACCTCGCGAATCCGAAAATTCTGATTTTAATGAAACTTTCCACATATGTAGGGGGAGAGGGGGGTACAAAAATGAATTTAGAAATTTTTGTTGCTATCCAAAAATGATTGTAAGGGCCAATTCGACCAACTCAGTCGTTGATTAAAGGGTTGCCAACATGACAAAATAATTAGTATGACTATTTGTATTTCTGACGATATAATCGTTCTAACCCAAAAAATCTTTCGTTACATATCTTTTTGTGTATTGTAAAGAAAAATTCGTTTCCGAAAAAGAAATTCTGTCATTGGCTACGTTCCGACATCCGACTCCGACATACGACTGGATTGTAGACCGGCTCTAAGAGGTAAAACCACCCCTCATATGTATAATAGAGTGGCTTTTTACTTTTCTCGATCGATATATCACGAAAAGTATTCGAGATATCAAAAAATGTTTCGTGTAAAAATTTTATGGCAAAAACACTTTTTATTTAACCACATTATTAAAATATTAAAAAAAAAGTTTTAAAGTTTAATAAAAATGTTTAAAAAATTATTTTTGAAAAATATTATTAATGTTGTCGAATAGAGGAGATTTTACTATAAAACTTTTATATGAAACATTTTTTGATATCTCGAAGACTTTTCGAGATATATTGAGAAAAAGTAAAAAGCTCTCATTGAGGAGTGGTTTTACCCCTTAGAACAGTTTTTGGGCAGCAACAAAAAATTTCTTTTATCTTTTTTACATCCTCCCCTACAAGTGTAAAAAGTTTTATTAAAATCAAAATTTTTGGATTTGCGAGGTTTCCTTGTTAGTAAGTGGTAGATCATATATATCTTGAGACTTTCAAAAAATATTGTTACTTAAAAATTTAAACGCGTTTTTCTCAAAACTGCATTTTTGAAATTGGCGAGCAGTAGAACCTGAACAATTTTCGACCGATTTACTTGAAATTTTGACATCTTTAAAACTAAATTATCTAAAGAAGTACATATAT
>NW_020215815.1:43542-58428 GCF_003070985.1 Temnothorax curvispinosus | reverse complement strand
ATGTATTACGGAACTTTTGGAATGAATTTCGATCGGAATTATTTCGTTTTCTCTAAAAAAACATAATAGAAATTTAGAAAATAACTAAACAATTTTGATTGAAATCCATTCCGAAAAGTTCTTAATACGTGCCAGTACCAGAAATGTCGAGAAAAACGGGCCATATTGCGTATTACGCGTATACAGAATTATAGAAATATGCTAATGTGCGACAGTCAAGTTTTCGTCAAGAAAGTTCCGTGCGATCGTACCGTTGCGCGCGAGTGGGTAAGTTATCGTTCGTTTTCTCACGATTGATCTTCTCTCTCCGCGACGCTCCCGGAGATGGCAGTAGCTTTCGAATTTTCCTCACCGCGTTGGAACTCACGCAGGCCCACGAGAGATCCACGCCGTTCGTGAACGCGCAGCGCGCGCGGCATTCAAACTTTGCCGCGCCGGCCGCCCGTTGCCCCCTAGCCTACCAGCGCGCTCACGCGGTCACGCCGCGCCGTAGCGGCGCACGGCCAAGTAGTGGGGGGGAGTGTTTGGCGGCGCCGTTTGTTTAGTTGCGCGCTGACAGCGGCCGCGTTCGAACGTAATCGGCGTGTGCGTCCGCGTTTTCCGGAAGCGCCGCGCTGCCGGCGTCCGTCGATCGTCGTCGTCGTACGTCCACGATTTCGTTAACATCGCGAAATCGTATCTGCGCTACGGGCGGAGCGGAGCGGAGATCCCACGCGCGCCGCCCGAGAAGTGCGTTATTTGCTCCATCGTGCTGTCCCGTCCCATTGCTCTGATATCGTCCGTCGGCTTCTCGCTGCTCTTTGTCGCCATCCCCTTCACCCTTGTCCTCCTCCCCGCCCACACGCTGTCGCACGTGTGCTGTGTCCGCGATTTGTTGACCGTCCGTCTCTCACCTGTGATCATCGTCACCACGCTGCACCCACGCAACGCGACATGTCCACGCTGAGCGGGTGATGGCAGAGCGCAGAGGATGTCACGTCGCAAGCAGAGCAACCCCAAACCGCTGAAACGTGAGTCCCGATTATGTGCTTTTTATCCTGCCGGCTTCTTCCTCTGTTATCTCGCGTGCTTCTTTAGTTGACACGTGCCTGGGCGCGGTGTCCGTTGCATCCCGTCCGTGTGGCCTGCCTGCCTGCGTGCGTGCGTATAATATGTGCTTTTGACAGCGCGCTTAAATTTCTTTCGCGCGAAAGATTCTGTCGCCGCCATGCTTGTCGTCGCGGATTTGAATCCGTTTATCGCGCGCGATTTTGCGAGGCTCGTCTAACGGATATCTCGACCTGTTGTAGCAGCCTTCACTAAATTATATAGCAATGCATTGATTCAGATTTTGTTTGCTCGAATTTGAATTTTGGGAGAGGACGAAGGATTTGGTTAGGAGTATCGACGGTTTAAAGTTTAAATAATCGCGCGACCGGCGCGAGTTTTTAAAATCGGGATATTTGGAAGTGAGAATCGATACGGTGCGTAAATTATTCGAGTGATTATAATAAATTGTAATTAGACCGGCAGTCGCGAAGGGACAAATTATGACTGCAACCAGCACGTATAAATTATAAGGTTGAACGATCCAACAAAATTATTTCTGACGATTTGCAAATTAGATTTCGAAAGAAAACTGTTAATAGAATTGTTAACTCTCTATTATTCTTGGTTCAAAATAAACGTTAAGGATAGTTTAATTACTAAAACTTTCGATGTAGAGATAGAGTGAATAAAAAATTGTTTGCAAAGTTTGTAATTTTAGCGAAAGCAGAATTAAATATTCTCAAACTTGCTGGAAGATTTGCGAAATTTGAAATACTAACTCGATATCGAGGAAACACGTTTAGAAATTTGTTGTCGATCTAAAAAACCGCTGTTTTTTTTTTCTCACTCTTTTCTCTTTTCCTCTCCCTTTCTATCGATGGAAGCAATAAATTCCTTCGAGGATAAATCAACGACCGAATAAATTAATTCACGATGCCGGCGAAGGAGAACAAGTTTCTCGCGACAAAACGGTTCATTCAACGTCTATCTTTCGGAGTCGAAGAGGCAAATGATTAGGTAAAGGATAGAATTGTTTCGGGGATGGACTGAAAGTGCGGCGGGATGTTTAGTAAATTTTTTTATTACGAAATGTTCAGCAGGTTTAGCTTATTATTATTCATTAGTCAATTTTTTCGTAGTATCTTGCACCTGAATTGAATTTATATATCTCGTAATTTTACCGTACTTGAAACAACGTTTTTCTTATTTTATTCTGGGAGAATTCAATAAAATTATGTTAATATATACATATATGTATATAAAAAAAAGAAGTAAAAATGTTATAGTAAGAAAATATAAGAAAATGTTGTTATTTCATATATTTGTAAGAAAGTCTGTTGCAATTCTAAATTAATTGAAAATTTCTTTTATAGAGTTTTAGATTGTTTATAATGTTTTGATATTGTTTTTTAAGTACGTATTATTTTTTGATGCTGATAGTAAGTAAATAGATAGCAATAAATAACAAGATATCAATAGTACGTTATTCAACTATTATATGATTTCAGTACACTAGATGAGCAATCGATAAATGAATATTGATAATAAAATATCAAAATACACAATGAATAGCATTAATACTATTAATATCATTATAATGGTCATTATACTATTAACGTCATCATCTTTGTTGCTTTCAGAGGTGATTTTTTTGGTCAAAATTTTGTAGGTTTTGGTAGAAATTTTGGCATTAAAGTTTTATAAATTAATTCTACCAGAATATCTTCGTAATATTTGCTAGTTTATGAACGTGACAGAATTTATTAAATTACCAAAAGGTTCATGTGGTTTTATATTTATCTATAACAAGAATTACGAGAATGAAGTACCTACACATAACCGAGAAATTTGGCGTATTTTAAATTCTGTTTGTATCTTTTGCCGTCAAAAGCAGTGCGAATTTTTTGCTTATCCCTGATAACGCGTCGCGTTTAGTTGCCGCAGCCTGTCAGCTGACCTTTCGATTCTAACGGGTCTCACAGTATGAGCACGCACGCACTCGACGGCTGACATGACACATCTGACTATCGCGATTACGCGGATTTCGCGCGTTTGTATAATTAGCCCTCCACAGTCGGCCCTCACCCTTTGACGAAGTGCCCAATCCTCGATCCCGTTAGCCATCGCAGCTTCCGCGGATCGTACGTATATTTATCTGTCAGGAATCTGGAATTTCTTAAAAATGTTATAACTAATTAATTTTTAAGCATTAATTTATTAAATTAACTAAATTTATTGATTTATTTAATAAATAATGTATAAGTTTATTTCATTTATATAATAATTCTATCACGTAAAATTCTAATTAAAATACATTAGCGCTTTAATTTGATAATTTTGCTGCGATAATAATCGTCGGCGATATTCAAGTCCCATTTAAATCGCCATTTGAAGAAACGACGTCGCGCGATATTACATATCGAATAAAGGAGACTCCCAAAAGCAAATTTTTTTTCTATATACGTGAATATCTCCATATTTTTCGATCACTTTTCGAAGTACGAGAAAAAATACGCGAAAAGTAATCGATGTTCTCGGCTCGCGGTACAGTTTCTCCTCGGTTTTCCGCGAATCATCTCCCGCCGATGCTCGTTTCTTTTCTCGCGCCGCGAATCGCGAAACGATCGAGGCCAGACGAGATCCCGGGCTCAGATCCAGTGTGTCTGGATCCTTTTCGTCGCCCCCTTCGCCCTTGTCGCGGCCGGGCATGCGATCTTGCGATCACGTGGCTCGAAAGTTGGAACCCACTTTCACGTGGCTGCGACTCGTCGGACCGGGTACCTCTTTTTCTCCTTCTGTACCTTCCTCTCCCCGGTACCCCGTTTCACGATGTTCTCGCTTCGCGAACCTATTGATTTCGTTTCGAAGAAATCGCTCTCGCAATATTCTTTATTTTTTTCCTTGAGCTCACTGAAATTTTCTTTAGGAAAGATTTTACATTGAAAAATTTTGGTCGATTTTGTCTGAAAAAAATCAATTTCGAGAAAATTTGAGAAAAATGATACTTTTACCTAGAATTCTTAATATTTAGAAAAAATTCAACATTGTAATTCTATGAAAAAGCTCTGCTAATCTTGTTTTGACTCGATCATGTTCTATAGTCTATAATAGAAAAACTCGTTAACAAATATATATTATATAATATTAAATATTGCTATATTAGCGTTTGACAAGAAAATTAGCGCGGATTTCTAACATTCCTAAAATTTTTAGAATTCTTTCCGGAGGTCCCCTATATAGTGGGACACAGGAAAATCATGCGTTTGCAACGTGCATTGGGGCCCTCTCGTGGGACACCGACGTTAATGGCCGAGTAATTATTGCGAAGCCGGCTCGTGCGCGTGACTGCTAATTGGGAGCGACCGTAATTGAGTTAATAACGCCGTGTTAAAATAGCGGGCCCGTCCCCTCTTCCACCCGCTAATACGTCTTCCCCCCTTTCACTTCATCGCCGTCGCTTTACTTTTCGCGTATCTCCGGCGCCTTTATTCGCGATTAAAATAAATCCGAGATGTTATTGCGCTTCAAATAATCTCATCCTACTTAATCAATTTTATTATAATTTGCATTTTTTATTAATTTGATCTTATCTCTATCCTTTTTATATACTTTCGTCTGAATATATGCGAGGAATTCACATATATTTATTATGTATTTCATATCAAACTAGCATCACTAAAATCATTTTTCTTTTATTTTTCAATCTATTTTTTCACAAAACTGCATCTGTCTTATAATTGCACTTTCTGTACAAGTCTTAAATTTTTTAAGAGAAAATCTAAATGGAGCTAGCAATTTTTAAAACTTTCTTTTCAAAATTCGCAATTTAATCGTCAAGCTAAAATACTCCTAAGAAAAAGTTACCTCGAGACTAGTCAAAAATTAATTAATTTAAATTTTATTGTTTATTTACATATATTGAATCTTTATTTGCTTCCCTGAAAATTCGTGGAGCATCCTTTTCTCTTCGTGTTATTGACCCTCCCGTTTCGTCGATTACTTCTTTGACTAACCTCTGCCACGTAGAAACGATACCGCAGGAATCGGCGGCACTTTTATAACGCGCCGATACTTTTCGTCGTGCATTGCACATGTGACGGCGATAACGATCGCGATCCGTGACTCTCGGAGCGGCACGACCGCCGCTGCTTCCCTCCGTCTCTCTTTCTCCCACCCTTTCCGATGTTTCTGCCTTTTACGGCGGAATTCCGATGGTGCATTCATACGACTCGGAAGTCGAAACGGCGAAAAATGCGAGTTTCGGCCGCGCGCGGGGCCCGCTAACCGATAAGGCCCTCTCTGACGTTGTCAATATTTTGTGGTCACCCGGTGCTCCCTTATCTCGTATCGCTCGACGACCAGTTGCGACAACCGTGCCTCCTCTCGCGGCCACGTATCTCTCCGTCAAGTTTATAAATACAGTCATACAGCGGTGGCGATTAGTCGTAAATTTGGTCATCCTCGTTCGATTAAAATTTATGCGCATTAATCGCGCGCGCGCGATTCGTCATAGAATGACAAGACTGCGATCGTTTTTTGTAACCTTTCTCAAAGAGAAATTATTTTTCTTTTTATTTTGTACGTTTAATTATTTTGTATCTTTTATATCTGTATTGTAGACCGAGAATAAAATAGGGAAACTGCCCGTTTCTTCGAAGATTTTACATCTGGGACAGAATTTTTCTCAAGAGTGTTTTTCGCGTGATATGTAAAATTATCTCTGTCGGTCTGTAAATATTAATTTAATTTAGTCTCAAGTAATCTGAATTAAATTAGCGCCTGAGAGACGAGAAGCGTGATGTCACCGCGGCGACATACCTTTTCGCGGAAATTATTAGAAGATGAATTAAATTGCGCACGATTCACGCGACGCGATTCAATTTACAGTTTACAATGTAATTTGATCTTTCAAGTGCCCGATAAACGTACAAAAATTTCATATGCCAGGTACACGGATGATACGATAGGAATCTATTAATATCTATTCTCTGTTACGTTACAAAGGCCCCGTTCTCATTCCTCGTTATATCACGAGGATCATCGGCCTTCCCCCTCGGCGTTTCACCGCGCCCATAAATAATATGGTAAATTCCCTCGCGCTAACGTCGTCGCAATTTCGAAACGAGGCGCCCCGGGCCCATCGCGCCACCTGAGGGTGCCCAGTGTTACGTAGGGCCCGTGGGAGGGTCTCTCTCTCCCTCGAGCCCGACCGAGTATCGCGCCGGCGATCGACGATGCGGAGTGGGATAAAGGTGGAGGAGGCGCCCCGCGGGTCTCGCCGGCGACCCCCGCCGAGCGCGAGCGTCAAATTAATAAGCGATGATTTTATAGAATGCTTTATTGAATCGTGTTCGCCGTAAAGAATATCTCCCATCGCCTCGCTCGCCATCGATCGCGCAAAACGACGGTTCTCATCGACGAGCTTCTCTTCTCGCGGATCCATCTGTGAAAAGTGAAAAATTAAAACAGATCTCGAATCTTTCCATGAGATTTATTGACTTTCAGCTGTACATGATTATACATTAATTACGGCCTTTCAATTAATAACGAATGTAAGAAATTAAAAGGGCAGAAGGGGGTAAAATGGTACTCTAGGGAACCCAAGAAGGAACTGAGCGACACTGGTCCGAAGGAGGCGCGTCTCCCTTTTCTTCCGCGCCGTTGTTGTTGCCGGTATATCGTTGCTAATACGACGAGTCGGCCGCGCCTCCCCCGAGATGTGATTCCTCTAGTAAGTTCTCGCGTATCATCGCGCGGAGAGATCACTCGATAGCGACACCTCCGGAGTCTTTTCGTCCGCTTAATCGAACGCTCTCTTCGATCCAATGATCGAATGATCTCTCTGTCTCCTTCTCTCTCCTCGAGAACGAGATGTAACGCAAGCTTCGTGTCGCTGATAGACACGATGCCGAACACATTGATGCATATACCCGTCGTGTCGGATGCTGGTCTTGTATGGTTAGCTGGTTGTATTGTGACGGCATTAGGTCCGTACGAGATGTATTTCGTGTCTGTTGGGCAAAGGTGCATTGCAGCTGATTGTTTTATCTTGTAAATTTGTCGGCAAAAGTAACAACTGGCCCTGATAATCGATTTTGATGGCACGTTTTGAGTAGTAAATTTGCTTGATTTTAAAAAATTCAATGTTTTAAATTTAAATATCTAAGAAGATCCGAAATTTTAAACTTTAGGTCTTCTTTCCAGTTTGAATCTTTTGTAATTTTTGAAGTCGAGATTTTGTATAAAAAAATTCTAAATATCCAAGCAGCACAAAATCCCGAGTTTCAAACACGGATTTAAAGATTTAATTTTTCACAAAGGGATAATTTTTAGAATTCAGGGGAATCCTGAACAGTTAAACACTCGAATCCCCATAGATACTAATTGTTGAAGATTATAAAAAGTCTCGAAATACTCGGTATATTAAAATTCAATTTCCGTATATTGACAATTCAACAATTTTATTTTAAAGTTTAAAAGTCTCGAAAATTTTTAGTGTCCACAATCCGCTCGAATTCACCCTTTGCGTACAAGAGAATCGCAACGTCCCCCCTTTTCTATAATGCTCCGAAAGGACCAAAAGAGATCCTGTCTGCATCACTTGCGGCGGAACAGGCGGGTTATCGGTGCAAAGGTGCGTTTACACGCGTGTAGGGAGCCCCTCCCGTCTCGGCCCTTAGTCGGCCAACACCGCGAAGGGAACGCAGGGGGAGAGGAGGAGGCAAGTGGGTACGAACGGAGGGCGATACAAGGAAGGAGAGGAGAATCGCGCGCGCGGACACCATTCCGGCGAGATGCCGGGGCCGTGTCGTAACAGGCCGGAGTGACACCACAATGCGGTGTAGCAATTTGTAGGCTCGCCCTTCTCTCTCCCTCTCTTACCACCCCCCCTCGTTTCCCCGTTCCTCGTCGCCCCCTTCGCTTCAGCTCCTCGCTGTATTTATGGGGCCAGTCCCGGTATCGGTTCCGCGCTCTCTGAAGGAAGGACGAGGTGCACCAACAAGAGGTACTACAGGTGAGGGCAGTCCAAGGGCGGAGGAAAGGGGCGACCGAGAGGGCGACGCGCGGGAGAGGACCGAAGGAAGAAAGGCTAACTAGGCGAGATCAGCGGCGCGATAGTTGTCTCCGGCGCGTTTCTTCGCGAAGACAGGAAGGGCCTTCCCGAGAGAGAGAGAGAGAGAGAGAGAGAGGGGGGGGGGAAGAGGGATCGCGAGAGACATTCGTGGCAGCGGCGGCGAAATAAGGGACCCGGAGAGGAGAAGATAAGGACCGCTGATTGACCTTCCTTCGTTTCTTTTTTTTTCCCTTGACGTTACACGCTGCATGTATTCTGAATCACTTTATGTATGCTCCAAAACCGTGGATTCTGATTGACAATCAGATTGTCGCGAAAACATATTATTAGAAAGATTTTGTGGACCATCGAAGTTTTTAACGATCAAAAGCGTGTTAAAGTAAATCGTGATTACGCTTTAATTACTTTGCACTAAAAACATTTTTTTCTTACAATTAAAAAAGATTTTGCGTGACAACCATTCTCTTTTACATCTCTGATAAATTTCAGTCAATTATCTGAATTTCTCGATCAATTTTTTAAATCTGTGCGAAGATTTAGTCTACTTAAATTTCCAATTATTATTTTTTACAACTGTTATAATTTTTTCTTCAATAAATATTCTTTTTAAGATTTTGAAAAGATAGATAAACGGATATCTTAGAATTTGATTGCTTTATAGTCCTATAAATAGCTTTTAATTCCATCGTCATCGAGCTTGAACAATGAAACGTCGATACGCTCCGATTGATACTGGCAACAGTAGAAAAATTCGCAGTCGCGAATATCGCTCGTTTCCGTTAATCGACGCGATACTGTTTACCCTAATTCCGATTAACGAATCTATCGCTCTCCGCGAGCCGAGATTATCCACGCGCCGTAGTCGCTCGCGCGCGTCAGAGATCGTTCGATCGGCGTTCGATGTCGCGGTGTACGTGACGCTCGCGGCAGTCTAAAATCTACGGTATCGTCAGATATCAGCTCATTACGCTAATATTCGGCTCACGGCATGTCGCGGTACCGCGATACCGTGGTATCGCGATCGTGCCTTTTTGCGCGGCCGTCTCTGTGTGTGTCCTCGTGCGCACATGCACGTGCGCGAGGTCGCGCAACGCCGTTTTTGGTTCGTCCGCCTCTTCTCTCGTCGCCACCGCCGACGACGATCGATCGCCGATCTTCGCCGATCTTCGCATGGAGAATCGCAGGAGAAATTCCCGTTTCGAGTTATACGAACTCGCGGCGGGATCCGGGATTTCATTCGTGGGATTCAATTCGACGGGAAAGTTTCGGTTTCTAATTGCTTTCTTAAACTTGTTAACTTTTTTTGTTTTAATGAGAAAGATATGGGCCGTTTGAATTATGTGATTCATTATCTTTTTTAAAAATATAGGATGCAGACAGAAAAACGAGATTAAAATCAAGATTTATTATGAAACTTCTTGATCTATAGATAAGAAATGGTAAACTTAGAATGGGATTTAAGCAATAAATAGAGAATAGATAGAAGATCTTTTTTTAGCCACAAAATTTTTATCAACGTGAGATATACTATCACTTTAGATTTATATTTTTTTCTCTTCCTATTTAGGTGTCTTTTACTATCTCCTTTATCAATTACATTAATTTTTGAGAATACGTGTCTCTTGGGCCACATGCTCTTTCTCTTAATTCTTCTCTCTTTCTCTTTTTCGATTAATAAATAGAGAACAGATAGAAGATCTTTTTTCAGTCACGAAATTTTTATCAACGTGAGATTATAATATCATTTTAGATTTATATCTTTTTGTCATTTTATTTAGAAAGCTTTAACTATCTATATACTTTATTATCCACTATATATAATTTCTGAAAATAGAATAAATGTCTCTTGCGCCACACGCTCTCTTTTTCTCCCTCTTTTTCCGTTCTCGGTCCTATTAACGTTGATTTTAGGGATTCGATACCATGTAGATTACCACGAAAGCGTCTGCGTTTTCTCAAGTCTTGAGATAAGGCAACGAGGCAGGGTGGTTGCTCGATTTTCTCGCCACTCTTTCGATCTCGACCGCGCGCGCGATATGCGCGCCCACGCCCGCACGATCTTTTTCTCCGATCGATCGTAAACGATTTGAGATTAATAACGCGCTTGATAACGCGATCACAATTTAATAGAATCGATATTTTATAGAAATGGAAACATCTCGCATCTCGTTGCGTCCTTCGAGAATTTTGCGATCGCATTTATTTATTTATATTATCTGGAGTATTTATTATTTACTTATTATCTGTATTATTGTTCGGAAAATTTTATTGTTTATATCCTGAATCAGTGCTGTAACTATTGTGAACTATCGCGAACAATCGATATCCTTCTTTTTTTCCTTAAGCAACATGAATCATTTCATATATGAATCAACTAACATAAATGCATCAAACGAGTTTTTTATTTAATCTTATCTCAACTGTAATGATACATTAATTGATTCAATGCACTTGTCATTCTAGGAAAATGTATAATCTAAGATAATTTTTAAGATATCTGAAACAAATACATAGAAAACTCTTATTCGTAGTATAGTTTCATAATACGTTTGCTTGTGGTATAAATCTTGCGTATAGTTAGTTTTAATCACAAAAGGCAGCAAAGAAAGAAATGCGAAAGTAAAATTGCTATTTTACATGTTATTAAATCTTTATTAAATAAATGTAATTAAATCAAATTAATGTATTTATTAATCATTACTAGGCAATTTATATTAAGCATGTTAATTTCACATGATTTATTTTCGATTGATTGTAAATTTAGGACAGGATCAAAGTATTCTAACAGAAGATTTAAAAAATGACAAGCAAAGGCCCGATGAATAGATATTTATCACGAACGCATCAGTTTTACAAAGTGCGGGTGTTAATGCAAAAAACCTCTGTTACACAGTCACAGCGAGTTATGTAAAGTTATTCACGCTAGATTGTCGTACTGATAAGTAAATGGATTTAAGTAATTACAAATGCTTTAGACTAAAACGGCAAAGAATGCAAGTTATCTATTCTACCAATATATGGGGTCTTCTGTCATAAAAGACGACAGAATGTCCTATTTATGTCTATCATACTAATCAAATCTTAGTTATACTAAAGATATATACACGAAAAAATGATGTTATTAACAACATTAATCTAATTGAAATTAATCTTGTTAATTTAATACTATCAATGATACAATTAACATCTTATTAAAACAAAAGCATGACGTACCTATTTGGTTCATTATATATATATATAATATTGTTATTAAAATAACAAAATTATTTTCAATTAGATTAATGCTGTTAATATACCTACCATTTTTTTCCGTGTATAAAAAATAGGTACCATTAAAAATAAAATATATAACGAAGTATCCGGAGACCGTTGAATTTCGTCACTTATAAGACTGAAGTGTATCCCTTGTACATACTTTTCGGGATTATTCCGACAATCCTCTTTTCTTGTGGAGCGATCCATCAAGACTGATCGTTGAAGAAGCGAAGCGGCATTTTACGGCATAATTTTACGGCAACTCGCCACGAAATTTAAGACGCTCGTAGTAACATCCTCGTTCAGGATGACGGTTTTCAGGTGCCTGCCATTTCATGATATCGGCGTGGAGATTGTCGTGCGTGTACCCCGTTCGGGATGCTGTGCCTGCCCCATCTCTCCCCCTCGCCGTCTCTTCTCTCGTCTCCTCTCCCGCAAAGCAGCACCAGTATGTATCTCGAGTGTCCCTTTTCTCCTCAATCATCGGGCTTATCCGAGCCTCTTCAGATAAGAGTGGCGCCTCGGTCATTTCGAGTCAGAGTACCCACCAACTGCCGATCGCGATAGCGTCGAAATTAAGCACGACCTCTCGGTGGCAATTAAAGCTTCCCACGTCGAAATGCATCTCGAGAAAAGTGCATCGCTCGCTCGATCGATTTTTTTAATCGGCTGCCATAACCGCGTGACGATCGATTCGGAAATCGGTTCACGATCGTGACCGGGCAATGGGAATGATTCTGGAGTGATCGTAACGGTAATCTCTAGACTATTTACTTCCGCGCTTATTGATAAAGTGTTTCATGTAGTTAACAACGAATATAATAATAACAGTCTCAAATATAGCAGGATTTTTGTGCAGGATCAATTGACTGCCTAATTAAATTATTGCGGTATATTTTTTAATTACATTTTTATTACATTTATTACGTCGAAACCTGTCATTATATTTCTTAGAAACTTAAAACAAAATTTTTTTGTTATTTTTTATCGTTTAGATTAGACATTATTTATGGAAGTGATCAATAAAACTTCCATATTTTAATTACTGTTATTAATTTGTTAACTGTTAGAACGTTTGGAATGTTTCATATAATTGTACAAAATTATCAGTACTCGTTACTCTATGGGCAGCATCAATGATATCGCGAGGAATAAGAGAGGCTGCACGAGACTCAAAGACGCCTGTTTTCGTTATCGGGCCGCTGCCGAGGGAGAAAGGGGGGGATTTATACACTGCAGAAGGTGTTTATCGAGCAAATACGAGCGAGCAATTAGGTTTCTTCGGCGACGCGCGCGTGCCGTTGTTTGTCCGGCTAAATAAGATATTATTGTACGAGCAAACTGTGTATTCACGAAAAAGAGGGAACGAACGAAGGAGGGACGAAAGGAGAGGAACCGGAGATTTTCGCTTATCTTTCTATAAGGTTTACCGAAATCATCTGGTACCGTTTCTAAAAGCCTCCTGAGATCCAATCGTTCGCAGACGCTCTGTATATCTCGCGTGAAGAAAAACACAATGGAAGTGGACAAATTGTTCCAATGTCGTGCGCGAAAAACGCGCGTAAGTCGCCGATAAGAATCATTTGCAAAGCAAATTCGAGCGACTCTGGCGAAAATTAGAAAAAAGTCCATGACATTTCTCTCATATATATAATTAATGCTAGCGCTAATTATATCTAACGACGAGAATCGCCGTAATTATCTAAAGTTTTAGATGTTGTTTTAGAGTAAAAACTATGTTTTGTTAAATTAAACAATATGTGATTTATTGCGAAATCTTTCGATGAATTTCTACTAAAGTTGCAATATTTTAAGCGACGATAAAAGAATGTTTGTTCAAATATAGAAACGTACTATATGTATATATTTAATTACATTTATATAAAAATGTGAAATTTCTCTTTGAATCTAGAAATGTGCGTCTTATCTTGAGAAATGTCAATTTCTACGGACCAAAAGAAAAAAACATTTTCGGGGACTCGCGTGACGTAGGCGACCGGGAATCCATTATTGCAAGTTTTGCAAAATGTGTGTCGGGCAACGATCGATCGACAGTTTATCTCATTGTAATCGCCGCGGCGACATCGCGGAGCACTTTTCTGAGGACACGCTGATAAGCGTGGGAGGACCGGTTTCGCGGATAAGACCTTGAGACGATTCTCTCTTTCTCTCTCTCCCTCTCTCTACATACACAGCGCGAGGAAATACGGCGGATAAAATCGCCGGGGAGCGCGGGGAGCAGGGAGGGGGGAGGGGGCAGTAGGCGAGGCACAAGATTATCGCGAAAAGTCAGAAACAGTCGGGCGAGCGCTCTGCAGACGTTATCATTCGTAGTTTTATCAGCCCCTGCATCGTCTGGGGTTAGTTTCTCCTTCTCTCGCCACGTCTCCCGCTGCACTCTCTCTACCCTCCCTCGGGAGGGGACCGCGCACCCCCGTTACAGACTGACTGCCGTAACCCCCCCGAGGGCAACCCGAGTTCTCCACATGGAGAGAGAAGCGCGCGCGCTGTGTAGCGTGTGTACATACGTACGTGCATTTTATCAGGGACGGACGTGATCTTTGACCCCGTCATGGCGTCGGTTTGAAAAATTTATGGCTCCTGAATTAAAAAGAATAACTATATGCACAACAAGGTTTCTACCTTTATCTCTCTACAAGAGTGATCTTTATCCTGTTTGTCTCTATTCTGTTAGCATTTTATCTGTGTTTCTCTGCTTTTTATTATTCTCTGTGATTCTTGCCAAGAAAAAGGAGAGACATTACTCTTTTTATTGAGAGGAATAAAATTGTACCTTTTATTCTTTATTTTTGTTAAAACCTGGGTTTTTAATCAAAGCAAACAAACAGGAACTCAACAAATAAACGAGAAATTGATTAATAAAATATAGTTGGTTAGAATGTAACTGTTGCACTGTAAGATTAATAATACTGCGATATTTTCGCATTCTATAGGTTTTTAACGACTATAGCACGTGCCGAAAGATTTCGATCATTTAAAGTTGTTGAACGAAATCTCTCTTTTCATTTGTCTTCATCTTTCTCGTTTTTATACCTGCACAGTTGATATTTGCATAAATAAAACAATCATTAAATTGACTTTTTTCTCTACCTTCGCTACATTTAATAAATTGAAAATACATGTCACCTTCCTCATCGATTGCAGATTTTTGTCAAACAAACTTTTTCTATTTATCAAAAAGAGGAGATGCTCCTGGCAAAAAACTTAACGTCTTAAAGTCTAAGGTGGATAACAGGTGACTAAGAAAAAAAGAAGAGAGAGAAAGAGAGAGAAAAAACTCAACTTGCGCACCGAATCCGCTTTCGCTCCGCCTTCCTCTCCGCGTCCGCGGTTTTATGCGGCTCGCGAACCGCCGCGGTACATGCGTGTGCGTGTGGTTGTGGGAGTGTCTGAAGGAGCGCGTGTGGCGTGGTGTGCGGTGGAATCCTATCTGCTTAAAAATCGTCTGCGTGCCGCTCACTTGGTTCCATTCGCGAGGAGAGGACGACGTCCGGCTTAATGCATTC
>NW_020215815.1:0-43532 GCF_003070985.1 Temnothorax curvispinosus | reverse complement strand
GTTATAATTTTCTTTGTATCTTTTTGCCCTGTAGCCATTGTTTGGGCATAATAAATGATCAATCAATCAATCTCTCTTTCTCTCTCTCGCAAGATTTCGCATCAATTTTTGTAATGTAAAATGGAGCAATTCGCGAGAATATATATAAAGAACTCGAGAGTCGTCGATTAAATTATTCGCCACCAAGAGAGATGATTTTTAAAAACTTTATGGTGACATCATTTATTTATTTTAATAGAAAAAATTCTGCAAATGAACAAATGCACAGTAAAACGTTTTTCGGTCAATTCGGGATCGATTATTTCCCAGCAGAAAAGTAATTGAACGCTATCTCTTTTGATGATATTTTAATTTCTGATATTTCGGTAACTAGAAATGCTAAATAATATGGCAATTGACGTGTGTCTGTCTTTTGAATCAGAATTAAAACTTTGAAGATTAAAATAAAATTCGCGTGAGAGAGAGAGAGAGAGTGAATAAGAATGAAGCTTTTGTTATTAATGTTCCGAAAGAAACACGATACGCGAAAACTTTGTTGTGCAATTTTTAAGTCATATCGCCATGTGATGTGTTCGATATGATAAGATTTACTCCAGATTGATCGAAGGTTCCATCCCTGAGGTGTCCATATTATCCCACGTTGCGATGTATCCAGTGTACGTAGAAGTCCGTAGACAGATCAGACGGCGCGGTACGTCGTCCTTATGCCGGTACGTCGCGTCCGGTACTGGCACGATGCAATATGCACGCGATCCGAGGCTTGATAATAAAGGGAGCCTTATGCAGGCGAGTGTGTGTTTATGCGGGGCGCGCGAAAGGTTGAGCGAGAGCGAGAGCGAGAGAGAGAAAGATAAAGAGAAAGAGAAGAAAGGGGGGAGAGAACGTTATCGGTATGCGCAACGCTGAAGAAGAAGAAGAAGAAAAAGGAGAAGAAGAAGAAGAGTGGCCCGGCGAGAGGAATGCTCACAATGCTGTAATTTCAGTGTTTGATCTTCCTATCTCTTTATAGGGATATTATGTGGGTACTCTCTCTTTCTCCTTCGACGTGCGCGCGCGCACATATGTGTTCGCGTGTGGGTGAGGGGAGGCCGGTTTTATTTCACCCGCATTATTATTCCGTTGGAAGATCGCGCGCCGATTCCTCCACTCGCCGAGAGTCGAGCCGAGGCGAATCTCGCGAGCCGCGCTTATTTATGGATGGATTCTCTTTTAACTTTCGGCAGGGTATCTCTCTCGTTCGGCTCGCCCGTCGTCCTTACCGTCCTCCCTACTGCCGAAGTGTCCGTACGCACCGCGGCGGCGGTTTAAGCGTGTGCTTTACGGGATGTTTAACCGTTTAAAAAGGCATGAAGGAAAACAGGGGCTAGTTTATCTGCCATTTTATCTGCGTGATGCTTTTCTAACGGCTACCAGCGCGCTATAGTACAGCTAATCGCGAAGCATCACCTATTTTTAGAATCCAGATAAAATATTGCACATAAAGTAAAATGCTAAATTAAGATACTCCTATAGCAGAGAATTTTTTCTCCTTTTATTTTTAAGTGAAATAGCACAGCTTAGAAAACTTAAAATCATATTTTATCGATCAATCTGTATGCTTGTACACCTGTCATTTGTTTTAACATATGAGAGACTTGAAGACGCGTCAAACTTAGATTTAATTCTAAATTGTATAATAAATACTTAAATATCTATATTAAATGTAAATGCTTGGACATCTATATCTAGATAACTTTAGGAATTACTGAAACAAAAACGAAAAATGCAATTGCATGGGCTGGTCGAAGAGAAAGAGCTCGCGAAAGAGTTTGTCTGACGTAGGTTATACATCATGACGCGGGCATTTGGAATTTCTAGAAGTCCGCCGAGTATTAGGCGACTATCTCGGTACAAGAGAGCGTAATCAGTCCATCATCCGGTTGCTTTCTTGTTCCTCTTCTCCCTCCCCCTCTCACTCGTTCTCTCTCCCATTTCTCCCTGACTCGAGAAGCCCCTTTTACTGGTTATTCGCCCGATGGAAACTTTCCTCCCGTTGCACTCATTACCGCTATCTCCGTCCGGCTGACCATCATCATCAGCTGATATCCTATCGACGACGGTCTTCGGCGGCGCGCGGCCGTTCAATCTTTTTTTTCCTCCTTAAAAAGCAACAACGTCATTCGTCTCTTGGCTGCTTTCGCTGCGAGACTCTTAATTGTATCGACCGCGACGATGAATAATCATTGAACTCAGTTGAGACAATCGCGAGAAATAATGGAGACTTTGGACGTGTTAACGATAAACGCGCGATAAACGTTCGGTCGTGCATTCTTATCCGACGCGAGAGATTTAATTTAATATTTAATTTAATTTGATTAATTTACTTGAATTTGATTTAAAAAGCCGTGCACACATGCGGGAGAACACGTAAATGGTAGTAGATAATTTGAATCGCGTGCTTAATATTAACGCGAAATAAGACGGCCGCATTTAACGTTGGCCTTGAAAAGCGTAAGAGTGAATGACTAAACGTTTGCAATAAGAAACGTGTTGCACACCTGAGATAATACGGCTGCAACTTAAACGATGCACACATGACAAATTAATCATGTTCTACAGTTTACGATAACGATCGTGCAGTCCTTGAAGCCTCGTTCGCGACAGAGTGATTCATTTTTTTATCGTCCGCTATTTTTATCTCTAAAAACTATATTTCGGTATTTTTGCCGAGAAAAAGTCGACTTTGAGTCATGATGCAAGAAGGCGAAGTTTGTTGAGTACGCGGGACACTTTTCACAAGATTTCTAGGATTGCTAAGCGAGGAGAGATCCTTCAATCAGATAGCAGATTAGATCCTGTCGATGAATAATATTAAGAATATTTCGCCGCTTCGCCATTACGTCGGTGGGTTCGAGTATTGACGAATAAGTGCGAGCTGCTTGGAAAAAACATTATCGTGCAGATAACGATTATGAATTATGGAAATTACCTATTTACCTCGAGCTCAGCGTCGCTTCACGCAAGTCTCGGACGCAATGCACCGTTAAAGATGCCTTATCGCTCTCGAATCGCCGTGTGATCACTTCTTTATTGAGCACAAGTCGAGGAATCACCCGTACAATTTATGGTCTCGCCGTTAATTTACATTTATTCGGAGTAGAGATTTTTCCTTGTCTGCAAGTCGCTCGAAAAGAGAGATATTTTTATATTTTAATACTTCTTTCTTTATATTTTGCATTATATTTATATTTTGCTAATTAACGAAAGGGTATATCGGAATTATATCATTCATTCGCTGCATAATTGCTATAGGAAATATTCGTGGAAGCATATTAATGATACGCCAGTCGTGTTGCCTAAAAAAATATATTTTTATAAACAATAAATATGAGATTATACGACCGTGTAAGATATACAATCAAAGGGAGAAAACGCCGTAATCGTGTTCTGCCAGGGCATAAGAATTGTACGTAAAAAAGTCACTCAAGAATTTATATATTAATCGGACAAGCAAGATCCAGTCCTGACCGATTACGCGATTACGGCGTTTTCTTCCTTTGATTGTATATATGTGTGTTTTTATATTTTAACACTTTTTACGATTTATATTTCTCATCATACTTTTATATCTTGTTAATTAATGAAAAGACATTGAAATTACATTGTCGTTCATGGACGAAATAATTGCTGGGAACTATCAGTGGAATATTTACGCTAGTAACACACCGTCCAAACAGTGTAACAATAATAGTGCGCTAATTAAGTAATACGTCATCCAAGCGAAACCTATTAATTACCATTAATGCGTCGGTCCTGTAAGCCAAAATTTCGCGACGGTTCGCCGCCGCGCGCCGGGCTAAAATCGATACACACACTGTTCATATACGCGCGCCTCATTGAAATTCATAATGTTGCAAAACTGGGCTTACACCGCTCTCGGAAACGGTATGCACAGCTCGCGTGCTGTAACAAAGGCGTATCTGTAACGTACATTGTAGATTAAATGCGCGATACGTCAACTTTATAAAAATGACGGCGTAGTAAATAAATACGAGGGATATATCTTAAAATAATTTACGCCGTGCAATAAAATACTTGATGAACGTACAATACGTTCGGTGAATTAGATAAGATGTTTGAGATAAAGAAAGAAAAATAATCTGGTGGAAAAGAGAGATTTTTAGGGCGTCCACGTGCAATAAAGATAAAAAAGGAAGAAAAAGAGGCACACACTTGCAATATTACCGCGAGATTCGGAACACGTTCCTGGGCGAGGTAGCCAGTGTCAACAACGCTTATTGTTCTGCTTTGATCTCGGCCCGCTCTTTATCCCGCGGGAAAGTTATCTCTCCTCTCGCTCCGTATCGGTTCTGAGTCTGATATCGCGGGCGGGCTAAGGCCGATACCCTCGCGGTGATCTCTGGGACAAGACAACAATGCAATCTGCAAGTGCATACAGCGCGGGGAGCCGCGATTGTTGGAAAACAGCGGCCGCTTATCACCGGCCTCGCCAATGTGAGAACGAACGAAAATCGGCGGCGGCGTGGCGGCGCGGCGAGTAACAAGCGATCGACGAAAACGGGCGTCACGATGAACCTACGCGAGATGCATTCTGTCGTTGGCATCTCAACGACAGAATGTTTCCGACAACGTTTTACCGAGGGCGTCATGACGCTTGTCGTAACGTTTCGACGTCCTCGGCGAAAAATCGTGCCGCGATTCAAAATGCGAAGCCTTCGCGGTTCTGCAACGGGGGACGATCGGAAGAACTGTAACGATTTGAGGATATCGAATTGAACGAGCGCTACGATGCACGCAAGTTATCTGCAGCGATGCAGCTAGAGGAGCTGCGTGAAAACATCCACGAGCGTTGATTCCTTCTGAAAAATACGTTATCGCGGTATTCGCGATGCAACGTTTCTTTCCCTCTCCCTTTTCTCTCTCTCTTTCTCTCTCTCTCTCTTTTTTCTCTTTTTACACAAAACTGATAAAAAATTTGCAAACAATAGTACCCAGACAAAATGCATTTTTAATAATCATCGAAGCATCTTATGTGAAAACTTTAGAAATGGTATTATTATATGATATTATTATCTGCAGATATTTTTTCACTTATACTAATCATCTCTAAAAATGTCCTTTTTTTCTTAAAACATTCATGAAGTTTATTGTGAGAATTATTTATCATTAAAAATAGTTATGTGTCGTTATTAAGTATTTATTTTGATAAGTATTATTATACAAATTATTTGAAACCCAAGAAATAATAAAAATATTTTTCAAAGTTTCAACTTTTTCAAAGAATTAAAACAATTAAGTCACACAATTATTGATAGATTAAAAAAGAGATTAAGATAATTTTTTATAGCTTTTTATTTCGAATAAAATTAAAATACAGGGTGGAGAAATGTTATTTTCCGAATTTTTAAAATCTCGGAAGGACTATTAGGCATTCGAGGTTGTTTTCTTGAAACGACGCGATATCGATTCGATAGGGTAGGCATAACGAGTAATGTCGAGGATCACGAGGATGACGAGGACGATCGACGTGTCCCAGGACGTGCCAGGTTGTGTCGGTGGCATCCGCAAGCGCCCACCTGTTGACATCGGGGGTGGAATACGGGGGGTGGCAAGCGGTCGTGAGAACGCGCGGCGCGGGCGGCACGGGGCAGGTAGGAAGTGTAACGGTTGTGGTGGTGCCCGGGCGCAAGGGTGCTCGTTCATTATCTGCCGCTCTGAAAGCCAACGGCTGAAAAGCCCGAACCGCCATATTCCGTCGCGCGCGCTGCGAAAAAGCAACGTCGTTTTTGCACGCCTTCTTTTCACGGATAATTAGCACACCCCGCAGAATTATAAAAATCATCGTCATTCTCTTGTAAATTATTGACGAGAGATTATTATATAATTTACAAAAGTTTTTCTTTTCAGCAGTAAATTATTTTATTATCTATAATTTGTAATAATTTATATTTCGAATATTTATCAATCTATGATAATTATCCGTTGCTAAATTTAACTGATTTTGTAATTAGTCTTTGTGTGTGAAAATTAGTTATTCATAAATGAATTTTGAAATCGCATTGCTCTAAAATAATTCAATTCCTTAAATTTAAAGCATTACTTTTTGTACAAATATTTTATATCTTTTTTTCTCCTTTTATTTATTTTACAATGCCAGAAATTATTTATTATATATCTCTCTATTTTATTTTTTATATATTTTGGAGCAAAGGAAAGTGAAGTTGATATATCTCTGAAAATGTTTCATCACATTTTTCTTTTTGTTTTACTCATTCTACATTGTCAGAAAAAATTCCACTCTATTATATTATGATATTCAGTATTCTTTGTGTCAATTTACCATTGTCCTTTTATTTAACTTGGTGGATATTGTTTTTATACTATACTACTATACTACCACATTTTTATACCATTACATGTCATTATTCGCTTACTCATCGCAATCTGGTTTCCGCGTAAATCTGGTTTCTTGAATCCGAGCCGGGCTTATCGGCGTCGCGTCGCGATGCATCGCGTATCGACGGAGGTTTTGCAGCTTTCGCGCCCGTGGACGCGGCCGCATAATGGCGTCGCTCTATTGACAGCTCGCTGTAAAGATCCGAAATCGCGATAGCGGCCGCGAACGTGACCGAGGCGCGTTTTCACGACGCGAACGCTTACGTTATACCGTATCCCCGAAGAAACCCGACGGTGAGATATCGCCCGGGTCTCGCACTGGCTGCTGATAACGGCGACATTAAAAGCTCCATCGCGAGCAAGTATATCGCGATGTCGATAAATTTCGCGCCGCCCTTCTCCGGCCTCCTCGCGCATTAACCGAAACTCGACAATAATTGTCGTTGCAAATACGCAGCTTAATAATATACGATGTGATAACAATGAAAAAATAGAAAATATAGGTAATTTTGTAATAATTGCATTATAATATACAACAAAATGTAATATTTCTAAATAATATGATCGTACAAATTATAGCTAATTATTATTATCGCGATTAAAAATATTCTTGGGCATTACAATGTTACACTAATGATATAGTTTGCTTTGTCAGTTTTGTCAGAAACATACATGGTGTCCAAGAAATTCGACAGACTTTATCTATATGAATCTTCTTGCGTAATTTTTTCCGGAACAAGCTGGATCTCTTTTAGAATTCTTTTTAGCGACTTGTATATTATTTTGCGAGAGCTTAACTGTGCTCGGATCCACGGATTTACGGATGAGTTTAAAGATACGTGGTTTATTGAATTCTTTCTCGGCAGTGTAATAAGTCTTATAAATAACGCGGTTTATCACCAAACGTAATTACCCCGAGGCGATACGGGCGCGTCATTTCTGCCGAACGTGCACGTCTTATCGTGACGCTGCTGCCGCGGTTTAAATACACGCGAATTTGATCGTGGCGTAATTTTCATCATCGCCCGACACACGGACGTGCCTAAATTGCGGAATAAAGGCGGTGAATGTCCATCGCGGAATAAATTTGTTGACGATCCGTTATCGCTTCGTCTTCGCATTCCTCGCCAGAATCCTTATCTGCCGCAACGAGAAATCAGTATAGTTTCTCTTTCCTTCGTTATTCCTGCTTTTATACGAAAACCGCTTGTACATTTTGCACGTTCAACTTTATCACCAACATCTACGTATAAATCATTCTTTTCTTATTAAAGAAATTTCTTGTTATACATTGTACATAAATTTTGCGAAATAAATAAAGTTAAGTAATTTTGAAATCCGATAATAAATTTAGGCGTATTATTCGTAATTAATATTCCATCCGTGTCTAATGTATTTAATATTTTGCAGAACTTCAATTAATAGTCTGTATAATTTAGATACAATAAAGATGCTTTTTTAATTTATTTGCCCTTCTTTTCTGAAAATGCATCTCTCGTGAGCCTCATAAGCTCGTGCGTCCGTCGATGTCGTCTGTCGTCTCTCTTTTTCTCTCTCTCGCTATGGCACGTCAATGGCGCGCGAACGGTGAAGGAGATGAAGGAGGAGAAGGAAACAGATGATGAAACGTCGTTCGAAACCGATCTCCCGCGTCCGTCTCGACGGCCGTTCAAAGGATGAGCGTTATCGAACTGATAACGCGCTCGTGCGCGCGCGCGTTTGCGTCTCTTGTCGTAGCAGCTTCCGAGCGAATCTTTCTTCTTCTCCCTTGAGGAGAGAAGGAGGAGGAGGAAGTAGAGCTGTTGCCTTGTATGCACATGTTTAATACGAAATGCGTGGTCCAAAGAAATATCACGTTAAAATACATATCGAGCAGTAAATTCATCAAATCGAGGTATAATTATTTAGAAAATGTTTATTATAGTTAAATTTTAATTCAGAAACAATCTTGAAAAATTTCTAGTTATAATTTATTTTCATACGTCTTTATATTAGCAACTCCGAGGATTTATAATTTTAGGGTATAATTGGGTTACGACTTTTCGGGTAACCGAAATGAGGTATTTGTAAGTGATTGGCCGGGTTTTTGTTACTTTACCGAGCAGATGAACCAACCGGATGTAATGGACAACTAGTTGTTAAACATCGCCTCGATTGAGTGCCCGATAAGACGTGCTAGTCATACATCCACGCTTGTTGGGGTCATGTGCGTTTTGCGGTTTGCGTAAAACATACCTTAGGAGATGTATTAGGACTGGTAGAAATGAGAAACGGGGAGGTAACCACCTGCCGCGTCAGTCATTTGCGTTATCGAGGGATCGATTCCGCGAAAAACGCGTCGCGCTCCCCGGGGTAGAGAATCGGGGTTGCTGGAATTGGAACTGTGCTCTTACCGCGTAAACTCGAGTATTCCCTTTATATAATCTCAAAAGATCGAGAAGTGTGTAAAAAGTGCACTGGAAAGTAATTGAGTTGTTGTGTAGTTTATTTTGATTTTCTATTATTTTAATGTTTCACAATTATAAATATTGATAAAGGATTGATAACGTTACATATATTTCCAAAGGAGGGATAGTATGAAGATCTTCTTTCTGTCGTAATTTAGCAAAGTTGAGATTTTGCACAATTCTCACTCCAAAAGAGTGAAATCTTACTCCAAAAGAGTGAAATCTCACTGGAGTGGCAGTATTCCCACTCCCAGAAATTTAGAGAGTATACGTTACATATATAATAAGATCCAAAGTTTTCCGCCTAAAAATTAATTCAACAAATAAAAATAACTCATTGTTCTAAAAATATATTAAAATAGAAAATAATTATGTTAAAAATAATTGTTTATTTTATCATTTTTGTAATATTCTTGCGCTGGAAACTTTGGACCTACTATATACATATACAAGTTATATAATTTTATATGCAATAATTCTTGTATATAATCTCTATATCCAAATATAAAACTGGATATTTTGCATGAACACAAATAACAGCTACATTTGTATAAAACATAATAATTTATAAAACGTCAAGAGCTAAGAACTACATAACGGCTTTAAAAAAATCTCCTAAAATTCTCAGAATTAAATATAAAAACATATAATTAACTTTCAATAATAAAACATAACTTGTCAGTGATATATAAATAAACATACAACGCGCGAGATGATCCGAGAAAATTAAGACAAACTCGCTAGTTTTCTTTTTATGTACCTGAAGTACCTCTTCGTAACACGTTTCGGGCCCGGATAAACCGGTTAATCGCGCCCGTAACTCTTCAGTCGCATCCCGATCCGCGTGCGTGGGTCGTCGCGTCGCGTCGCGTCGCATCGCACTGCATTGCGTTGCGATGACTTTCTCCGACGCCGTCAAAAACGACGGAGGCGAGCGACGCGCAACGCGGCGTACGTCGCTTATCAGCGGCGCGCGCTATCGCATACGGGTCGCGCTAATGTCTCGTTATCAGAGAGGTGGTACCTACCTATTCGCCGGCGCGCTCTTTCTCTGCCCACACGAGCGGGCCGGATTTCCAGAGAGTCACCAGCACGCTCTAACTGCTTCTCTTCCTCCTGCCCACCCCCTCTCTTTCTTTGTCCTTCCCTCTCTCTTTTACCTATACTAACCCGCTTGACCTAACTCTACGTGTCACGCGGACCCTGTACTATCACCGTCTCCGTGTCGTCGTCGTCGTCGTCGTCGTCGTCGTCGCTGCCGTCGTCGTGGGACGATGAGGACTTTCCAGTTCCTCGTTTCTGTTTCCGCGCGTCTCCTGATAGCGCGCGCGCGCGCGCGCGCGGCCCTCAAAGCGATAGTTAAAAGCGACGGTGCTACGCGCACAGCACCTGCCCTTTCTTTGCTCTATTGCTGCGTCGCGTTATCAACGCTTTAGTCGCTCGGCCAGTGATATCGCTTCCGTTGCGCGGAACGTCGCACCGCGATTAACCGCTTCCCGCATCTGGGAGCGTGTCGAATAAATGCGAATTATTTGCGTAAACGAATAATTATTATAGTAATTTACCGGAGTATCTGACATGGATTTGTTTTTATCTATAATAGGTAGTGTATAATTTTTGACATAAAGTGATAGTTCGAACAACAACAGATCCTTGTTTCGCATGTAATTCTGAAAATTGGATGTCAGAACTTGGAATTTGTCAATTATCGTTTTTTTATTAATATTTTAGACAATTTAAAAAAAATTTATAAAGACTGATCTTTTGCCTTTTCTCTTTTTATAACTGGTATTTTATTATTACAAACAACACTTTTTATTAAATATTAAATCAAAAGTGTACTTAACAGAATATAACTTTATATTAGTGTTTCGAAATAGATTTGCAATCTATATCAAGTCTTAAACTTAAATTAATTTTAACACTTACTTTAGAACTTACTTTAGCAGTTATATAACGAAGAATTACATAATAATAAGATACCACTAAAAGCAGTTTGCTTTTGATTGGAAGATGAAGCGAAGATAGCGTAAATGCAAAAACAAGTCATAGCCTTCGTTCGCAGGAGATTAATTTTGCTGATGAATTTTCGAGAAACCCGACATTTGCGATTCGCTCGCGATGGCGTAAATTTCTATCGTTACGATAGTTGATAAGCGGTTACCTTATCGTGCCATTATCAGGTCTTATCGTAGCGCAACGGCAAATCGGAGCCCGTTGGGCCGAAGTGCCAGCTGATAACACGTTTAATCAACGTAACGTACGCCTATTTCGCGCGAGCGGGCCGCGATTGGCCGCTTTGTCGTGCGATCTCCGGCGAATTGAGAGCCCGCAAGTTTCTTATCGGTGGCGCGATATCGTTGATATCACGTTCGCGCTATATTTGTGCCTCGGGAATAAATCGATGTCGCGGGAATGCAGCATGCGATAACTCGCCGCGATAATTGTGTCGTTATCGCGTCGCGGATCGAGTGAGTACTTGTAAATTAATGAAGTCGTGACTCGAGCACTCGAGTGACTTCAGTTAGACTCGAGTAGATTCTTTATTTTATGAATCCTTCTCCTGCCATTAATTTGATATACATCAAAGATTGTGTTAAAATTGCTTTGATTTAGCGTCAATTTGTGACACTCTGCACAATCCTTTCAAATTCAATCTTCAAATTGTTTTAATTGCTTCATAATAATCAATGCAATTAAATCACTGGTTGCATTTGAAGATGTTCAAACTCTTTTCCTGATTTTCTATTTTTCCAATCAATGTTGAACTGGTCAATTCTTGTTCAACCAAATTTTTATAATATCCTTCAAAAATGTCGCAACTCTTACATGTCTTCCGCAAGATTTTTAAAAAATTATTACAACTATGGAGACGTTGTTGACAACTGTATCTCATTATCGATTCTTTTTTTTTCTGTCCTTGAGTTTAATCCTTGTCCCTTTCCGGTATTTCTGCGCGAGCGATCGGTCTTGGCGGGGTGGCGGAGAAGCAACACCTTCCCGGTACCTTCTAACGGGGTTGGGGCGCTATCTGATGCCGCGGTGGAGGTGTTAATTCACGCTCTACTCCCCCACGCTCCTCTTCCGCCTTGCTTGCAGTTGCATCCCCTCCACGCGTTCTCCTCCCTCTCGTTCTCTCCTGCATATACCTTGCATTCTCATCTCTCCCCCTCTAAGCTACATCACGTCGCCCTTCTTCCTCCCGCATGACACGCACACGCACGTGGCACGCAATGGTAGCGACAACCACGTTCGGTGTAAATTTAAAGAATGTATTTATCATTTGTCGTCATGCATTATTTAACAAATTATTCTTTGTATCTCTATCTACATTATGATAAAAAGCATACGTGATATGTTTGTATATATGTATATATTTTTTTAATATTATTTTTAACTTAATATGTAAACGAATAAATTATAAAACTAGTCTATAATAAAAATAGTCTAAAAGAAAAAAAAATTTATTTATTTTATATTAAAGGATATTATATTATTATATCAAACAATCTTGTACAAAGTGTGAAAAGTTGGCATTTATTTTTACTTTTTAAGTCATATAGAACATCTTTATTTTCCCAATATTTATTATAAATTGAACACATTATTATAATTCAGACACTCTTATATACGAGGTGTGATCAAAACGTTCGTGCACTTTTTTATTTTTCCGCGCTAGAAGTGTCCGGATAGAAAACTGTATTTTTTTATATGTTGGTACACTTGTGCTTGAAATATGTATGTTCACAGTGATAGCCATATTGAGCGCGTATTTCACAATCGATAGCCAAGTGAATAAATTGATGTGTTTTGTTGTGTTCAGCGATTTTGTAATACTTTATAATGGAGGATCCAAGTATATTGATCCTCCATGATGAACCATGAAAGGACAACGATTTGCAACCGTTGAAGACATTAAACAAAAATCGCTGGATGAACTGAAGACTATACCGAAAACTGAATTTCAGAAATGTTTTGAAGACTGGAAAAAACGTTGACATAAATGTGTTTTATCTGATGGGGCTTATTTTGAAGGGGACAACATAAATATAGATGAATAAAGACATACTTTTTCAAATAAACAAAAACTCTTGATCCTCCATTATAAAGTATTACAAAATCGCCGAACACAACAAAACACAATTTATTCACTTGGCTATCAAATGTGAAATACGCGCTCAATATGGCTATCACTGTAAACATATTTCAAGCACAAGTGTACCAACATATAAAAAAATTTAGTTTTCTATCCGGACACTTTCTAGCGCGGAAAATTAAAAAATTGCACGAACTCTTTGATCACACCTCGTACACACAATTATTTTTATAAATTACAATATATGTTATACTATTTTATACTTCACGCCGTAATAGAGAATATTATAATATATTTTAATAACAAATCTTGACTCTAATTAAGAGCAAAGCATCTATTTTTATAATTTTCAAATATTATATAGAAACATTATATTATATACGTGCAAATGATGCAGATTTGCCTAATATTTATTAATTAAATTTGTTAGATATAATTTACAAGTCATAAAGAATTATGCATTAATACTCATGAATCAACAAGAAGATATCTATTACTCTTGTAACACATTTTAACAAAGCGACCGTGCAGCACGCGTTTACACCGCGTCGAACTAATTTTCCCAGCTTCAAAAAACCGCACGTCATCACAGGAAAAATCCCCGTCTCTTTACGAGGTGGTGGTATTCTTTTCTGCGAAGAGAAAACGTCGCGAGAAAGCGTGGAAGCCATTTATCCCTCTCGGTGGGCACGCGTGCGTGGACCCACACACAACACACACAGACACGCACCCATACACACGAAGAAGATGAGGAGACGAGAGAGGCAGAAAGTGGCAGCCCTCGTTGTCATGCAGGCAGGATGCGCGAAGGGGGATGAAGGCTGTGTGCCCGCCCCCTTCGTCGGAGCCATCCGACCGCCACCACCCCACCCCTCCCCATCCCTTTTCCCAGCTACCCAGATGGCAAGCCGGCGGGCGCACTTCATTTCCGCGTCTTACAGCCGGCCGGCGTGGCGAAGGAAATGAAAACAATGAGATACAGCGGTCATCCGTTACCGTATGCTCGTCGCGTCTCTTAACTCGCATTTGTATTACTTAAGCGCCTCTAAAAGCGCTCGAGCGAACGCTCGCCTACTCGTGCGAGCAAGCTACTCTCCCTTCCCCTCCTCTCTTTCCTTCATCCCTCGCGTGGTATCGCCCCGCGTCCCCGCGCGTGTATCACCGGGTGCATATAAAGAAGCGGCGTCTCTTCCGGTACAGAAGGAATGCGTAAAGAGACAATGCAGGTGGCGGTTCTCTCTTAATGAGGATTTCTTGAGCGCGGAATATTTTACCGCAAAATTTTTTACCTTCAAAAATTAAAAAATTCTTATTATCGAAATTATTTACTCTATCCATTATTTATCATGAAAATATAATAGAATTTTAAATGTCCAGAATGAAGAAATATCAACAATTGAACATGGAAAAAAAATATTTATGTTAACAGCATTAGTCTAAATGGAAATAATCTTGTTAAGGAGGTTCGATCATTACTTGTGAGTCAAAAATTCGATTGAAATAAATGTCATTACAGCGATTCCGAATTATATGCAATATTAGTAAATGAATTGTGGATGCTACTTACGTGCTATATTCTTCGTCAATTATTAGTGTATAGAATATTAACAAACATATACTGGGGTATGAGAGCGTCAACGACTCGGGAATCGCTAAAATCGCTTATTCTACGCTAAGACCTGAACTTTGTGATGATAAAGCCTTCAATCCACGTGGAAAAGTCCGATTTTTAAAGTCTTTACACAATCCTTGACGTTTCATCTATTAAATGCTAGTTTTTCCATTAAGGCTCTTCGAGATGGATTTCGAGTATAGAAAGCTTATTGTCACAAAGTGACCAGTTCTAACCTATAATGTTGGCCAAATAAGCAATTCCCGAGTCGTTGACGCTCTCATACCCCATAGTATATGTTTGTTAATATTCTATACACTACGAAGAATATAGCACGTAAGTAGCATCCACAATTCATTATACTATATAATATTGCATATAATTCACGGAATCGCTGTAATGACATTTACTTCAATCGCATTTTTGACTCATAAGTAATGATCGAACCTCCTTAATTCAATATGTCATGCACGTATAGTTTTAATAAAACAAGTATTTGTTTCATTAATATTGCTATTGAATTGATAAGATAAATTCTAATTATATCTAATGTTGTTAATACATCATTTTTTTCCGTGTCGTAGTTCCATAAGTTCATGGAACTATAATTGCTGACATCCTTTAGTAGTTCCGCACATTTAAAATTTTGTAGAAAACAAGATTTATTAATTATAAAATTGTGTGATAAAATTGAAGATCTTCTTTCAAAATAAAAGAGAGAAATTCGTCATAAGGTATAAAATCTTTATTAAAACAATAGTTTTCCGCAAACTTTCGAAAAAATTATTCACTGGTTTACACATTGGCGAGTCGAAAACTCCATCGTGACGTCCTTTAGTTAAGATCCTCACGCGACGGATATGACCCCGCTTAATTCATTAGCCTTCTCCTCAGGCCTCGAGGTGACAACTCTCAGAAGATGATTCCGCCCTCTCCTTCCCCCTCGGAGCTCTGTTTTGCATTTTATCTGCGAGAAGTATGGAATCACATAGGAAGCGAAGTCACGAAGAAGGACGATCGAGTTTCCTCTCCGTCGTGGATCCTGCAGGCACCTCCTGGCGAACTTGGTCCGTCTTCTTACGCAAGAGGATGAGGATGAGGGGAAAGGGGGATGATTCCCCGCGCGCTCTCGTTTATCCCGCGCCGGGATGCGCGGTATCCTCGTCGAATGCCGCCCTCCCTTCATCCCTCTCTCTCCCGCATTAAATCCCTCTTCCGCGCGCGGGCGCGCTTTCGTCGGATGGCGCACGTTCCGCCGCACGGAAATTATGAAATCAGAGACACAGGGCACGTACTCTCGGTCTCCCTCGCCGCCCCCCCCGCCCCCCTTCCCCCAGTATGCAGGATCACCTTCGTCCTGCCGTCCGGCCCCGGGTGTCCTCGAGCGAGGAGATTGGCAAAAATCCGGATGATGTATCGCGCCACGACGATAATGACATCTCTCACTGCTCTCGCCGAGACCTCCTCTCAATTGTCTTCTATCATTTTTAACACTGATAAATACCATTCCCCGAAATATTATTCCTGGACAATGCTGAATATCTTCGCAAGACGATTCCGAACGCAATCAGGAGATCGTTCTTCGAAAGAATAACTTGAAGAAATTTGCAACTTCGGAATCGGAAAGAGTAGGGTCTCCTTTGTTTTCATGATTTTTCTCGAGATCGTTTGCTATAACTCTTTAAGATTTTCTGTTGTGCAGATATCGACATTTTGAAATTGACAAAAGTCAAATGAGAACATTTCTTCACATTTAATTATGATAAATAAAATTATGATAAGTTCATTTTACCCATCTCTCAACGAGATTATTATATATAAGTATGGAATTTCCTAAATATATTTATAATTCGAATAACGAAAATGCCATTAAATTGTATCTTACTTCGGTGAATTTTTAACGCACAAATATGTAAGTTTTTGATTTATATAATTATTTTTTGCTTTGTATTTATTGTCGCGTGCCATAATTTTTTATGGCATTATGTCTAACTAATAATATTTGTGAGTTTCTACACGCTTGAAAAGGACCGAAATCTGCGGTCGAAACGTAGCGTATTGTGAACAATAAAATTTGCCAGTTAGGTCGAACACAATCCTTTTGCTAATTATTAAAAATATTTATTAGATAAAAATCTTATATATATATATATATATATATATATACATATATATAAGAATATATATAAAAATAAGAATATATAAGAAAGAAGAATTAGAAATAATAAAATTTTTTTTATAAATTATTTATCACTTATCAATTTAGTTTTATTAAATATATTAAAATTTAAATTTTATACCTAATTATATCCATGAATATATGGTGTGATTGTAATAATTGAATATTGAATAAGAATCGGTCTTCTGAAAAGTTCAAGCAAGCTTTCTTCAAGCGAGATTTGCTTTTTTTATCGATAATGCTGAATATCAAACGAACATCATCTGTGACCGCATTTATTTCTAAAAATTACCTAATATCTCTCTCTCTCTCTCTCTCTCTTTCTCTTTCTCTCTCTTTCTCTCTTTCTCTCTCTCTTTCTCTCTCTTTCTATCTGCTTATCTACCCGCCTAAATATCTACGTGTTATTTTAGGAGAAGAATTGGCGCGAGGTTTCTATCGATTGTTCCAAGTGGCGAAACGTTTCGCGCGAGCGAGCGAGGGATATCGCGCAAAATAGTTTTCCATCGCCGCTTTCGGACGTCGTAAAATCGACAGGTAAATCACGCGGCGGCACTTTTACCTCGTAATTACGGCATCTAATTGCGAGCGCTAACTGGTTCGATGCCAAGACGGGATGTCGAACGATGGGGCAAGGGGGTGAAAGGGATGCCGGGAGGGGTGCGAGTTGCGGAACGTTATCGGAGAGGGTGCTTTCCTGTTATTTGTACGATAGGGGTTGGCATGGCGGCGCGGAGAGGGAAAGAGTCGATCAGATAAAAGCCTCAAAAGCAGCGTCGTTTCACGGGGGAGAGGGGGGAAAAAAGAAGGAGACACGTGATTATATGCGCCAGCCGAGCCAGGGGCGCAGATATTACGCCATTATTTTACCACTCGCTATTGAATCTTACGTTCTGAATGCTCCTTTAGTTCTATCCGTATATTTTTCTGCCTCGTCGACGCTAGGTTTTCCGCGGTGCCCTCGATTAAAATAAACAAAGAACATAGAGCAAAAGTTAAAATGGAGAGACAAAAGAAAGACTGGAGAAATTAAAAAAAAAAATGATCAGGTTTAATACGACTCTGGAAAGTCAGTTCTAATTGAATAATTAATAACGATATTATCGTATAATTCAGAGAAGAGATTTCTAAAAAATAAAGTTTTAATTTTATGCTAGTTTGAAAGAAAATAATTTGTATATAAAAAAGGAATAAAGATATGATCATTTTATATAATAAATCAAAATTTATAAAAATAGGTATCTTTAGAGATATTTATTTAAGAATATTTAAATAGAAATGAGTATTTTCAATTTATATATTTTTTTGGATTTTTAAAACTTTTGGAACTTCATAATAACACAACATGATAATCATGAAATTAATATGTACAATTAAACATTGCGTTTAACATTACAGTAAACATTATATTGCAATCAATACGGTTACAGGCAAGGTATTTTTTCTCCTCTAGTGAGACAATTTCACACCGTGGCAGGGTTAACAAAGTACCACGAAAGGGAAAAAAATTCACGCGCTCGTGAGATCCGCGGTAAATATCTGCTCCGTTTCCGTCGGTTTGCTGACGGAAACCGTGCTTTTTCAATCAGCGGCTTTGTCGCTTTTATTCCGGCGCGAAGGCACAAGCTTGCGTCGCGACGCGTCGCGACGCTCCATTGTTTCTCTTCGCGCGAGAACGCCGCTACTTCCAACGGGCACGCCGCGTCGCGACGCCCGCCGACGTCGCGGTGCCAACGGCCCTTTATCTGTACTCTTCACCGACGTCCATCAGAACGATTTCGTTAATTCTCAGATTAACGTTGTTCCAGCAGAGAATTGCCAATTCTACAAAATTAGCTCGAAATTTTAAATTAGACCTTTTAATATTAATTTTCTTAATTTGTATGAATTACATATTCTTATTTTTAGTAATTAATTACATACGTTAGTTCACGGATTAATTTATCTGAGTATTTTTACATCTTATTTATGTTAATTTATTATTAAATTGATATCTGTATTAAAATGTTTATGACTAAAAATTAGAGGAGATATGAGTGAAGGGATGATTAATAACGATAAAATAAGTGAGATAAGGAGAGCGTTTTATGTAGATCGAATATCTATAGAAATGACTGAAACACCAGAGATATTGGTCGCGATCTCTGTTATCCTGCTTATCCCGGAATAAGGGCGGGTTATCCTGTCGCTGAGAAGGATACGCTCCTCGCGCAGAACTGTAAAACAATTGGCGCGACTACGGTCTCGCGATACTTCCGATACCGACGACGATAAAGCACCCTGTAGACGGCGGTGAGAGGGGGATGGGGCGCCCTTGCTCGCCAATATTTACGGGCTGCAGCAACCCTTATCGGGAGCTGCTGTTAGAATAGGTGCGGGCTATAGGTGCATCGCGCGCGCAACTCGCCTGCACCCCCGAATGCCACCCCTTTTCAGTCGAAAGGAGGGGACGCCCGTATTTAGGATATCGATACTTTTACCTTAGCGTCAAGATGCAAAAGAAGTGATTTTCTTGAAAATTGAGGATAATATATTGTTCTGTTTCTTATTTTTATATGTTATTAAAAATTGAGTGTCTAGCCGATATTTCCACTTAATTTGATTCGGAAATTTAAATCTTTCTGGGATATCCTGCATGTTACAATATGACATAATTACAAAATATGAATGTAAATTAAGTAATCTTATATATTATCATAATCGACATCTGATTTATATACAATTCGTATTTATACAATTATTACAATTTTTTATATAATATCGTTTGTTTGTACAATTTTATCATATTTTATTGTTTATTCAATTATAGAGAGAGTATACGGTAACAGGTAAAGCGCGCTCTTGAAGAATGAATTTCTACATCGTACAAATATGATACATTTCGGTAATTAACTGACACTAAAACTTGTTTCTCGTCGTTTGTTTCGCCGCGGTAGAAATCATCCGGCGATACGAAATCGCCTGCGATATCGAACGAGTGGAAAGAGGGGGAGGGACGTGCAGTCGGAAAAGCGCACACTTTCCCGCCGCTATCTGGAGAACTATTTCTCCGGTGCCTGGAAAAGCATTGCCGGCGGCGATAACGACCACCGTGAGGGTGGCCGGCGCGGAGAAAGGGCGAATTTATCGGATCGCCGATGCCCACATTCGCACGCTCTCTTTCTCTCTCTCTCTCTCTTTCTCGCTTTCGACTGCATTTTTCTTTTTTCTCTTGTTTATTTATCCGACCAATACCCTGACAGTGAGCAGAAGCGTGAGAGGAAGGAGAAAACGGCGGCGGAAATAATTAATCTTGTTCGCCAACATCCCTTGGTTCTGTGTCATTATCAAATAACAATATTAGGAGACTTATTTATATTGGAAACAGATCTTTTTGAAGGCATAAATTGATGCGTAATTTATAACAAAAAAACATTATAAATTTATTTATTAAGTGACCTTCGCGTGAATCGAAAAAATCAAAACTCGATTTCGAAGACATTTTGCAATTATATAGTATCTAATTGCACGTGACACGAATTTCCCTGCGAAAAGAATTAAAAGAATTATTAAAAATATTTAACAGGTTGTGATTTTTAAAAATGTTTTATTGCAAGTCAAAAATGTTGATTAATATAAATTTCGATAAAATCTTTTTGACATTTGCGATATTTTCTATAGCAAGTATTACTTTTATAAAAGTTACTTATATCGCTGTGTTATATCGATAGTTTCGCTATATCGATATCACATTTCTATTGAAGATACTCTGCTTAAGATACTCCGTATATCTCGCATTGTTCCCGTATTCCGATTTTTACTCTCCGCATGTACGACTTATGTTCGAGGCATTTGTAGCGTCATTTGTACCTGATCCCGGTTAGGCTCGACCGTGAATGACGTCATTAATCATCTCGTGCTCGTCGTCGTCTCGACGAGCGAGAGAGCGGACAGGTGTGTTGCGCGCGTCTTTTGTGGGTGCATGCGTATATGCGTATACGTGTGCGTGTGCGTGAAGAAGACGAAGAGGGAGAGAACGGACGTCGGGGGAGGCCGCGCCGCGGTCGAGATATCGATCTCGATAATTGAATCGCGGTCGATCGCGCGGACACCCCGCGGTGCGAAACACGTACCCCGATCGCGGGCACCCGGTTTTTTCCACCGCCTTTCGGGGCTTATTACCACTTGTACTCGCGGCATGGATCGAGAGAATCCGTGATCCTTCGGCGCGATACATGCGCGCGTGTTACCGGTATGATCTTGGGATGCGATAATTGCGTGGCGAAGAAATCAAGGAATCGGAATAATTATAATTTTAAGTCGTTTTAATTGGAAGATCGTGTATTCAATACGTGATAATTCCAACTAATTATATATGTATGGAATGTGCAGAATATTACACGGAACAGGATACACGATTACATAACAATGAATAATAATAAAATGTTAAATAATAACAACCATCAGATATAAAAAAATCTGGAATGGAGAGTTGATAATGATATTCAATCTCTTATTTCTTTATAAAAAAAGTTTATTAAAAAATTCTCCTTTTCTGAGAAAAAAAGAAAGAGTATAATTACATAGCTTTATCTTACAATATTTACACAACATCGGTCGCTGATTCGGAAATAAAAATCTCCAAATAAAAATAATTAAATTAATAATAAGTTAATAATAAATAATTCCGTACGTGATTCAAAACAAATTTGCAAGTGGTTTTTCCGCTCAGGAGGTAAAAGATTATTTTAATTTTTTTATATATTAGACATCAAGCAAATAGGGCGCGAACAATTGACGCATAATTTCAATTTGCAGCAACGCCGTATTTCGCGTCTCGTGTTGAGAATCTTGTCACGAAGACTCGTGCGTGCGTTCGTTCGTTCGTTCGTTCGTCTATCCGTCTGCGCGAGAGTGCCGTGTAAATCGTTCACGCGGCTACCAGCGACTTTCCCGACCTCGGTAATGGACGAGCCGTGTCTGCCCTTTTCCTCTGTCCTCGGCAATTGCCGTCGATCGCGGCTGCCGATATACCCTCTTCGGCACGCCTTCGCGTCTTCGGCCATGGCGCGCCGGCGAAATCGACGATGATCGCGTCTCGCCGTAGTGACGGCGCGGTGTCAACGCTAACAATCGATACTCGGGAGAGGAATTCTCAAAGAGATTTTATTGAGTCAGACAAATAAATAAATTGGTCGGATCTTAAATATATATCAACTATAAATTATTGTAAAATTAACAAATGACAGAGTAGTTTAATATTTTTAAATTATGAGTGAATTTTTAAATGATCTAAGGCTCTAAGGATTTATTAAAATCAAACAAATTGACGAGAATCGTAAAAAACCGAGATTTTTTAAATTAAAAATTCGTACGAATATATTCTTCCATTATACAGCAAGCATTGATAAGAACTTTAATGCTCTCTAATCACCTACCTTTGTTTACACGTAAGAGTTTCTCGAACATACCGCCACCCGTCCGGGTGGCAAAGGAAAAAGGTTCGCGCGTAGGAGAAAGCGACGTGCGAGGAGACCGCCGCGCCGCGAAAATGGCGGCTGTGTGTGCCCCGGGTTTCCTCCCCATGGAACGGACGGCGAGCCCGTTATTGGCAAGAAGCATGCGATAGTCGCGAAACATGCATAAATGCATAGCCGTCTCCCAGATGCAGGCGGATACCGGCGCGCAGATCCCCCGGCCCGACAACACTGGCCACCCCTTTTTGCCGCCCCCGTGCAACATTTTCCCCTTGCCTACCTACCCTCTCTTCTCGCCTGCCTGCCTGCCTACCTGCCTGCATGCCTGTGCCTGCCGTGCTCCGTATGCCTGCGTATCCCGTTTTTCGAGCACCCGGAACCGATCGGCGAAGAGGTAAAAGGTTCGAAGGGACTCTTCGAGAAATCGCGCGCGTTTACCTGATGACGCCCCGAAGTGCAGATGTCGTCATTTTCGAGGGGCGACTATCACGTATAAGAAATCTTACAGGTATACGCAAGATTCTTTTATATCTTAATCCACTACTCCTCAATTTATGTTAAATGTAATGGAGTAAGCGGAATGAGTCAAATCTTTGGAAAAAAAATTGGAGACACTATTAAGCAAATTAAATAATTCTAATCTATAATTTTAATCATCGTCAATATTCGTAAATCCCATCCGTATTCCCGTGAACGTTATGACAAAAGTCGTTTGAAGAAACTGAAAAAATTCGTAACGGTTCTCATGAGAGACATGTTCTCTCTTCCTCTTTTTTCCGTAATGTCAATTTTTATGCCTTCTATTTACGCTCGTAAATAGGTGCGAAGAGAGACGCAAATTTAATTCGATTCGCGGCTTAATCGCGAGGCTCCCGCGGCGAAACGAGCGGCAGAAGGAGAAATCTCGCACTCGGCGCGGCGGCGAGAGGTGTAATGAATAACCGCGAGGAGGAAAAGGGGGATGGGGAGGGGACAGCACGCAGGCAGATTAAGTCGGGAGGAAGGAGGGGTGGGGGGTTGGCAAGGCAATTAGCACACACTTGCCATGCCGACCGCGAGCCGATCGCGGCATTCCTGGCGCCTCTCTTGATTGGCAGCGTGCGCGGTTCTTACGGACGTCGGGTCTTCTCAAGGCGGCCTCCGTCAAACGACCCCCTGAACTATTCTCGCGAGGTCGTCGTCGCGAACGAGCCGTCGTCCACGTGAGGATACTCGCGATCGAGGCGGCGCTCTGACGAAGAGGGCACACAAACGAAAAAAAAAGAGAATGTTTCGCTCGAGTATCTAATTATAACAAATCGTCGGCGCCAAGCGGCAATATTGCGGCAATCGCCACTTGCAGGTGTAGCGAGTTTACGATCGTACGTATAAGCAACTTAAATATTTATCTTTTCTATATCCTGGCAATTTTGAGCACTTTTTGCTTTAAGAAAAATTTTAACGGCGGACTTTAATGAATTCGAAGACGACTCTCGCTCGGGAAAGATTTGACGAGACGCTGCGGTTTTTTCAAGGAAAATTTCTGACGTATAAATCAGAAATTACATTTAACTTTATTATGTAAAATATCCATCTTTCACCGCTTTACATTTTAATGATAAATTTTCAATATCTTTGAAAAAGAAAAGTTATGTCGATCAATAAAAATTATGGAACTTTTAATTATGTAAGTAATTAGAACCGGACATTATGGAGAGTTTATATGTCACTTAAAAATTTATATCTCAATCAATTTTAACTGGGGATTTATTTATTTATTAATTCAGTGAATTTTTGACGATATACATACAAAAATGTACAGGCAACGTAAAAGAGTCACTATAAATCTCGCCTAGAATAATTTTAAGTAAGCTAGTTAAGAATAACATTTCTTTCTGCTCCTCTGGATTTTTGTTCGTTCATCAAGCTTTAATTGCGCGAAACAAACCTCAATGTCGAGTACCTTCATCGCGAAAAACCTCGCTGGCTTTCCCACCGTATCTTTCGATAGAGCTCACGTCGAGACCTTCTCACAATTGGCATATTTTCCGATGGACTGAGGGACACCCTGTACATATAACATTACGCATGCCGCGGCATGATACGCATACGTATATTCGCACGATGTACGCGTCACGCGTAAATACGTGGCGGAGCTGTAAGTGGGCCCTGGCACGTTAATGGGCCGCGCTACGCGAGATAAAGGATTATTGATCGTAAATAATTTCGTAATGTACACGGCGATAACGTTGCAATCGCCGCCGCGGGCCGCTTATCGCCCTCCTGGCATTCCGTCGATCGCGCCGAAACTCGACGCCGGACTACTCTCCTCGACGAGGGGAGAAGACGCTACAATTTCGCGAACGCGACTACAATACGGGGGCACCCTCGCGCAAACGCAAGCAGACCCTTTACCTGGTTTTCGCACGTTACATCCTTGGCTTCATTCGACTTTGCGTTTGTTAGAGATCTAGATTTTAATACGGATCCTAATTTCGTTAGTTAAGTTTATTCTATTTCTATTTTTAATATTTTGTCTACTTCTATTTTTAAATATATCTGTTCCGTACATATGCAGCTTCCGTACGATTTAATAGAGATTTTAATCTCTAAGATTTCGATCTCAATTTGATATTATTTTAATTACGATTTTTGTTGGTTGTACGTCTGCGTTTTTTTTTACTATTTTTGAATAACGCAGCTTTCTATTTTCTACTTCAGTTAGGAGTGGCTTGATGTTTCATTTGAATGTAGAGATGGGACGGAAGCGCGTAGCGCATTGGGGCACGAGGGGGGGGAGGTACCTTTTAGTAGCTGTCAGGTTACTTTTCGTGGGTATTAACGCTTATCGGATCTATCCGGTGGCTATGCGGTGCCTGCATGTCGACACGCGAGTGCGAGTCGCTCTCGCTCGCTCACACTATATCGTAATTTTATGCACTTCGGGCCCGATGAATATGGATTCGTTGCCGTTTCACCTCGCCGCCGGGTCGTCGTCGATTTATGCGGGCGCTTCGTCTCGCCGATCGACCGAGCCGTTCACCCGAGAATCGCGGAAAAATGCACGCGGAGAGAACGGATAAAGGTGGGAGATCGGTATCGTCAGAAATCGGATTCGGCATGGAGGTATTCTATTGCCGACAGGTATTTCGTCGAAACGATACGATATCTCTGAGTTTGCGAGCCTTTAAATAACGTAAAAAAATATTAAGTAACTAACATAAAAAATTTTAATAAATGTTAAATAATTTGAAAATATTAAACGAAAGAGATTTGGTAAAAGTATATAGAAATGAATATCTCGAGGTATCAATTCTGAGGTGCTTCAGGAGCAAAATCCTCGAAAATGTCGAGATCGCTCGACGGGGGGAGGGGAGTAGCGGGAGACAAATCCTGAATCCGCCGACGTGCTACGCACAACGCATGTATATCTATTACACACGTGTGTGTGTGTTTGTGTACGTACAAATAACGTCCTACGAGCGGCGCAGAATCGTTTGATATCCATACAATGCTAAACGCGCCGAACACTAACGCTCTCGCGAAGCCGATTCGCGACGATAAGGCCTTCGCGTGTGCGTCGCCGCACACGCGCATACATGCACGCGGCGCACGCACGCACCCATGCACACACGGGCACGACGCACGGGCTGAGCGCGGCAGCGGAGATAAGGCATGGCACACGTTGCTAGATATGTAGCAGATATCAAGCGACGGACCCGGGGCTCGCTATACCGAGTGTGCACGGGCGACGTACAAGTAAAGTCGGTTACTACCTGCCTAACCACCTACCTACCTATCTGCCTGCCTACCTACCTATCTACCGAGCGGTGGGGCTGCCGCTACACGTGTGTAGCTACAGGGAGTGCTACAAGCGATCGAGACATCGTCCACGTGAGCGGGGCGACCCGCGGAATTCCGCGTCGCTGTCCAATAGACGCGATAACAGCGCGATACTATGTAAAGCACTTGTCTTTATGGAATATAATTTGATCCCGCTGAGTACATTCTTCCGCGGTTGCAATTACAATTGGTCCTCGTTGTTGTGTGGATTCCGAGAGTGTGATTTTGATTAATGATCGCACGCCAAGTCCGTGACGCTATACATATTTTTGTTTCTATATGAATGAGATGTGAAATACTTTCTTTGTTGCTTAAATTAAAATTGTAAAAAATTATAAATTTAGGATTTTATATTCGAGAGATGTCATCGCGTCTAGTATCAAGATAACGTATAATAAAAATTTTGATCTTAAATAGTGACGTCTTTTACGTATAGAAATCTTGATTTATAATTTTTTTAGAATTTTAATTAAATAATTATTTATTTTGTTTATTGTTATTTAGTTTGCTGTAGCTTAATTATGTTTTGATGCAATAAATGTTCTCAGGAGTTACATTTTTCATGTATTTCACATGCAATCTTCAGTACGTGCAAATATTTCATTAAATTTACTATGGAATTGTCGTGCTCCTCTTAAAACGGTCTTTAACAAAAAAAAATTAGCCGTATCTTATATTTCAATTATCATTTTTTAAACCGCGCGGATAACGGCCAATTTTATCGTCTTTGCGGGGAAAAAAATGAACTTTTTATTGGCTCTTTTTATTGAGGAGTGATAATTATTTCCATTGTCCTTGCGTTCGTTTGCCGGTCATTTAATTAATAAGTGGACGGCACGTACTCTCGTTATTGGGAAACGATTATTCCGGAATATTTCGAATAGCCGCCGCCGCTGCCGCGCCGGCATCGTTGACGTTGATATCGCACGCCAGAAAGATGTCGATGCGCCGCGCCGCGCCGCGCCGGGTTCGATTAAAACAAACTGCCGGCCGATTTCCGGTCACGCCATCCGGGACTCGATCGTGACGATAGCCACGTAAGAAGATGATAATCGTGACGTCAATCAGCGCAACAGATACGATGAAGCGACGACGCAAGAAGAGCAACCTTGGGAAAAAGCGTTCGAGGAACCGCGTCGAGATGACATCCGTCCCGAGTTTTTAGACACTCATGAGTAAAAAAGCATTGACGAAGTAAGTCTCACGGGTGATGTCTCGGCCGATTGGAGTGCTCCGTGTAAAATGGCATCGGCCTGAATTAAGATTTTTGCGCGGAGGGGAAACCCGGGTAATATACCCGGCGCGGCGAGCGGTGTGTGTGTACTCGGTTGAGGGTTATCTGCCGGGAAATCAGCTTAATATCCATACAATGTCACGCACTTCTCGCACACACGACACGCCGTTAGCGTCGTTTCGCTCGACGCCGAAGTGCCATGCCGCGCCGATTCCGCTGAAACCGCGCCGCGATCTAAGATCCGCGCATTCCTACATACATTTACGATATTGCGCCGCTGGTATAGAGGCGATTTTATAAACGCGAGCGTTTCTTCAAGTGATCCGATCGATCATACGGAATATGGCGACCGACCGTATTAAATCGACTTTAAACACGTTTTTTCGCGCGAGAGCGAATGGGAGCGTATGTATATTCTGACAAAATAGCTAATCGTAAGAAGCAAAGATGGTCACAATATTTACAATAATAAAACGACAGGATATTTTAACTTTAACTCCTATGTTCAAGATTGCACTGTTGAAAACAGAGGTCCTGTGTGTTAAAAAAAGTCCTTGTTAAAATTTTTGTGTAAAATAATCAACACATAATGTGTGTAGATTTAACATATGCCTGCTATGTTAATTGAATTTTACAAATTCAAAATGTAAAATAATTAAAATAACTTAAAAAATATGTTAAAGTAACACAATTTGAACGTATTTATTAAATATGTTAAAATTTACAGAAAAAGAATGTTGATTTTACTCTATAAAAGAAGTAGGAATAAAAATTTATAGAAATAGTGTTGATTTTATCTTACAATCTCAACTTTAACATAAAAGTTATGTTAATTGTACACATAATTAACTTCAAATTACGATCAGAATTACATTTCCTTTCTGTTGAAATATTTTAACATGATAACAGTGTTACCACTTAACACATCCATATTATGTTAAATTAACACAAAAATTTGAGTGGACCGTTTTGGACATGTGATTTATGTTATATTTAACACAAATTTCCAACAGTGTGGTATTGCACGATTAATATAAGTGAATTAAAGATTAACTTGTATGTTCTTTAATTCTAGATTATAGCGAAGGAATTTGAATTTTAAGAAATAAGTAATAGAGAAATATATTAATATATTTTTTAAATTTAATTTCAACTCTGATTTGATTAAGATTGATACTTCGTAATCAATAATTGAATTAAAAATATTAACTTATAAGCTCTTAATTTCTTGCTGGGGAAAAGCGAGGGGAAAAGCGAATTTTTCTTTTCGTTACACATTCGTCTCACACACGCGGAACGGCGCGGGGTTAACGGAGTGTCAATGTGGGAGGAGGGCGAGGCTCAGCGGGGAGGGCGACGATGTGTGTGCTAATGAACGCCATTAAAAGCAGCGTTAATTAGATTGCGCTAATCAGATCGCCCCGCGTCCCAACCGTATCTACAACCCTTTTTTTCGTACGTGGCCGCCAACATTCGTACGCGATGGGGAGGAATGCGAGTGGACTCGCACGAAACACCCTTCTTTCCCCCCTACCCTCCCACGCCGTGGCCGTGATTATTCAACTTTTTTTCACAGAGTCGCCCTTTGACACTGTCGGCGCTCTCCTTCCCCTCACCCCCCTTCGCACTTGTCCAGACCCCTTCGAGCGGAACCGCGGCGAAATAAGGATTTGTCGAAGCGACTCCTATTTATTAATCGTCGAGATTAGAATTAATTATATCTATATCTTAATGTACTCTCTGCATGTGATAACGGTATTAGCTTCAGTATTTCATGCGTTTTTTTTTTAATTATTACACTCACTGCGAGAGCTCAGCTCACCTCACGCTCCAGAAATTCGAAGATACGAATCTTCCGCTCTTCGATAAGCCGCGTTTTCTTCGATCAATTATCATCGCTTCCGTTCTGATTTCGCACTCGGTGAGCGCGAGAACGAGGAAGGCACGCATCGCCGGACGGGCGGGATCGGCAAATCGGTTCGAGACGCCGCGCCGCCGCCGCGCCGGTCCGACGTCGCCGATACATCATCGAATCGAATCGAATCTTCGTCTTCCACGATAGATTCTCGTTTCGAGCGGGCGGGCGGAATTAAACGGGCTATGATCCATAGATCACGGATAGGATAGTGGGGTTCCGGCGAACGAGCAAGGCGGTGGCGGGAGGGGTGGCGGGGGAGGGGGAGGGGCCGGCGAGACGGGCTCCCGCGACCGGAACGATCCTGGCCAGATCCTGCTGCTGCTGCAGTGTCTGGGGTAATGACGTGCGAACAGATATCGGATCCCTTGCCTCTCCTCGCGCCATCGTGTCCTCGGGGAAGGGACGTCGGAGGGGGCGGAGGCGGGGGGGGGGAAGGGCTCACACCTATCTCTCCTGCTTAACGCGCTTCGCACGCATGGTTTCACGCACACGTGCGCGACGGTCGCGCGGTGAGAGGTTCGCCGCGGAGTGCGAGAGACAGTGAGTAAACTGGAACGTTGTCTCGTCCTCCGACAAGATCCCTTTTCAATTTTCGTCAAGCTCGCGCTCGATCAACGACGGAGAAAGCGGCGGGGGTGCATTGAGTTTAAAGTCCGCGAAGTATCTAGCCGAGTTATCAAGCTAAAGTACATATACGAAGTATTAAGGCGTTTTAATTAGAATATACGAAGCGTTACGTTGAAGTACGTGAGTTAAGAAGTACAAGTTTTTGAATCGAATTAAGATTAGTAGGTTAAAGTTATTATGCTCGAGCATGCTAATCTCTGCAGCCAAGTTTGTTGCCCTAATCTTGCGTTTGAATTTAAACATCAGGATAATTTAAGAGTTTAGTTTAAAAGCTGTAAGATTCAGAGGCTGTCCTAGGTCTTAGGTAATGTAACATGTTTCGAAAAAGAGAATCATATATTTTGGTTATTACTTTGATGTTCGCTGCATAAAATGTCCACGCTTGATCTCACCTTTAATTAAAGAATCGATTTGATCCCTTCTGTTTATTCCTCGGCATCTCGGGAAACATCTGCTATCAAATTAAACTTCTCCCCCTCCCTCTATTAATTAAGAATTACTCTTGAGCGACCTGCGGGGGCATCTTCGGGCCCCGGAGAACTGGGTCCAGCGAAGACAAAGCCGGGCGGTAGCGATAAGAGATAGAGGTGGAGGTGGGGGAGAAGGTCGGCGGACGCGGTGAGGGAGGAGGGACGGGGGGATTTAACGAGAAAAAATGGGCGAGACGGAGATAAATAGGGAGAGGTAGAGGCGGAATTTCGCGATGATCGTGCCGATGTCTGCTCGGGCAGCGAGACCTGGGCGACCATAATCGTCCCTCGTATCGGCCGTGTACAGCCGTTATCGCGCTTATCACCGCGTCCGGTCTCTATCGGCCATCTATGCAAATCGCGGCTAATTATATTTAATTAGATTCGACCGCGGCGCTGCCGAGGCGATCGGCGCGATGCGATGCGATGCCTTCTAGCTCCGGCTAGAGAGACCTGTGCTAATAATTACAGCAATAGTCTCCGCCATTACACACCAGCAGTACATGCTTTTCACGAATTGCAGCGCGCGTTTGAAATCCACGACAGCTCTTCTATGACGTTCATTTGCACGTGTCAACGTTTCTTTTACGTCCAAATTACGTAATTATCAGTTTTCGACACGTACTTCAAATATGACACGTTAAAATCGTGTAACTTTACAAGAATTATATAACCAAAAGTTATATAAAGATACATTTTAAAACATCTATATATTATTTTGCACTCTTCGTTTCTGTTTTCTTTGTTGTCAAAAGAATTTTGAATTAATTTAGATTATCATTAACCCTTTGTTTCTTTTTTCTATTACTTGAAAATAATCTGAATGAACCGAACATTTACAAGAGAGAAAATGTTTACGAGAAAAATTACATTAATATTTTTAATATAATTTCACCAGTTTGAATAACTTCAATGTCTCGTTATCGCTCTTTCTTCTTAATGTTGTATTTAAGAAATTATTAAAATATTGTGTTCGAAAAATCGTAAATTTAAATATTATATAAAAATAATTACGTACATGACATTTCTACCATATTTATCTGTCCCCATTTGTCTCGATTTTTTCTCTTTGTTTTTCTCTTGGTAACTTCAATTATGTGGCTAGTCAGAAACGCGAAGGTTAAAAGCTTAGAATAAATCGCGCACGGTGGTGCTCCCTCGTAAAGATAAGTACGCCTGGGCCCCCGCCGAAGGTAGTACCCCGTTTCACGATTCATGCCCCCCTTGCCCCTATACTCTCGCGGGTCTCGCTATCGGAACGTTATATCGTACGCGCAACACACGCATACACACTATCATATACCTGTACGGCTCTGTTTCCAATTAAAATTAGGTCGGACACGGTTTAGAGCTCGTCGTCGCGAAACGCTCGTTGTTCGCGACTTGCGTTTTCGCCTCGCCTTGCTTGGCCTGCGAGATTTAATAATTATTGACCGTTTAATCAATTAAATGGCCGGTTAAAAGGAGGAAGGTGCAGATAACACGACGACGTCTCAATTCGGAGGCGTTCCCGGTTCTCTCTCGATCGAGGCTTGTACATATAAATATTAATATATTTTTATGAAAAGAGAAAAAGAGAATAACTTTTTCTGTACAAAAAGAGATACGAGTAAATCGTTAAAAACAATTAAGTTTGTATAAATTAATAGGTCTTATATGAAGTAATAAATAAGCTTGCGTGAATTAAGTAACAAATTAAAATGTAGTTTAGACTAATTGAAGGAAAAGTTCGAGAATGAAAATTTCTAGTATGAATAACACAAAGAAGAAACGTATAGGAAACGACGGATCCTCTGGAAAAAATCTGGAAATTTTTGAATAAAAATTGATTTTATGTAAATTTATTTAAGGAAACGAAGAAACTGTGAAGTAAATGTTATATTTATTAAAGAAAAGAGGAAAAGAGAAAGTTTCAGAAAAAAAAATAAATGAAGAATGGATTTAAGAGCGGATTTAAATTCGTTAAGGATTAATTATTACGGGTCGAGGTTTTTAGAACATCGCGTGTGTCTTTCCTCGATTATAAATAGAGATTAAAGAATTGAGAAGGGGAAACGGAACATCCTGTACAATTTCTGTAACAATAACAGCTCTAATATCGTCATCGCGGCTGCTATCGTCGAGAAATAATGCTTTCGTTGTCGGGACTTTTATCTGCAAACTGTCGCCGATGCCGCGATAGGGCCCCCTTCTGGGTCTTAATTCACGAAAAACCTCCGCGTAGCGGACTGTTTAAAACCTCCGACGTACGGGGTGTCCCGAATAGACCCACCACAAAATTGACAGGGGTGATTATGAATGTCTTTATGATTTTATTTTAGTTTTTTCCCCCCATTATTTGATGTTAAATATCTGATAATCGAATCTTAAGGTTGTATTAAGGATTTAATTCAAGGAGATCTACTTCAAATTAACATGAAGACAAGATCTCATCGTAGAATTGTAACCTCGTATAAAGCTTTTAATTTCGAATCACTTGTAATGCAAGATCCAGGTGATAAGCGTAACAATAGTAAGAAAAGAATGTAATGTTAAAACATTCTATAAAATCTTCATAAATTATTCAGTAGTTGCTAGTACTGTTCTAGTAATAATAAAAATATAAATTATAAAGACAATTTACAAGCAATAAATTTAAGTGGTAAACTTCTATAGTATAACAAAACTCGTGTTTTCTGAACAATAGTAATAACCATTGATGTTCTCTCTAATCATTGAGTTGATTGAAGCGCTTCTTTGATTCCCGGTACCTGGCGGCTGAAACGGACACCCAGTGTAAGAGTTGCATTAGTTATCTTTGCGACGCGCGGAGGTGGTTAGGGGAGAGGACGATAGGGGAGGAATGCAACCGTTGCTTTATCGACGAAGCGTGGGTTTCGAAGTGCCGTCTTCTGGCCGAGAATGCAGGTGCTTTATCTGCTGCGGGCCCCGCGCGCAGAGAAAAAGGCCGAACGATACCCCGGGACCGGCGGACCCGGGGGGAGAGGGAGGGGGCGGATTACTCCAAATAAACTCGTGTCGAGATTCGTCTCAGTCGTATTTAACACTGATAAGGAGATCGAACGAATTTTATAACGTTCCTTCTGACCACTTCGGCCCAAATAATTATCGGCCCAATCGAATCTTCCTTTCTGGAATGCCCTCTGCCAGGGAGGGAAGGAAAGAGAAAAGGTTCTCTAAGTCACGTTTATGCGTCGCTAAGATTGAAAGAGAAAAATGTGAACGTTTATCTTTCTTGCGAAAAGAATCAGACTATTGTAATAATACTTTTGTAATATCTTTGTAATGCATTGCAATATTATTTTATGGCAAGTTACGGAAAAATTATATTATACATACTCTAATATTATGAGTGTTATAAAAAAATTCTTTGTTTAAATATACATATAGTAGATGAATTTTTAATATTTTGTATATTAATTGGGTGAGATTATTGTTTTTTGAAAACATATTTTCTATATTTGTTTTATTATTTTTATTATTTTGTCGATTTATTTATCGACGCTTTGATATTTCGGCGAAGAAAATCGCGAGGAAGGAAGGAACTTAGGTGAGAAGAAAGGAAATTTAACGAGCGGACGCTCAGCCAATGGCACTAATGACGCTATAATTAATTGCACAAAAGACTGGCCATTACGTCCGTTTCACACGCGAAACCTCGAGGAAGCTTCGCCGGCTGCATGCGCGACACGCAATTTATTAACTCGGTCAAATTACACGACGCGTAATATCGGTATAATTATGATCATAAGTTTGAAATCGAAATCGGAGGAAATATTAAAAATTGGATGATATTATTTTAGATAAATTTTAAAAAGTCCAATATACACGCACACATATTAGATTGTAATGTAACTGAAACGATTTATAACAAAATAGCAAAATGAATGTTCAAAAATACTTCTGGAGTCACACACAGAGTATAGGAAGAGATATCCTGTCAATCGTCCTTGCGGCGTTCGTGCAGAATCTACCGAAGCATCCAAGGAAGAACCCGGGTCGCCTTCGACTCGATTTTTAAGTGGCTCGCGCAAGTTTCCAGGCTTACACCGAGCGGCTCGATGCATAAAGCCAATGCAGGCCGAAATGTCGTCACGTCCAAATAATCCTTCCACGAAGAGACCTTTTCGGGAAAGTGAAATCGGCTCCCTCTCGATGACGAGGAGAAACATTTTTTACGATGGAATTTATTGCCGTACAGTGTAACCGAAAATTCGAGGTCCAGCCCTTATAGATGTTCTTGCAAAGAATTGTCAGAGTGTCTTCGCGTTGTATTTTTGCCGGACAAGAAGCTATGCCAAGAACGATCTACCTATGCTTCTCTCTCTTTCTCTCTTTCTCTCTCCCCTCCCCTCTCTCTCTGGCTATCTCTTTCTCGGTTGCTCGCTCGCCTGTTCTGCTTATCATCTCGTGGCTGGTATTGGCCCGATATCGAATGAATGCCTGGCTTTATGATCCGATCGCACAATCGATAACGGACCACGTATGCACACCCGTTGATTATGCACTCGCGGTGCATGCGCATCGCGGAACGGATCTAAAAGCGTTACCGGTATACGTTCCATTGTCGGATAATCGAAATCCCACTCTATTCCTTAAACGACGAAAATCTTTAAATGTACTCAAATCTGAAAATCAGGATCATCGTTAAAGAATTAAAATTAAAAATGAAATCGAGATTGACACCTTAAAACTGAAATAAAATGTTAATTTGATAAAAATAAAAGAGCACAGAGAGAAAGAGGTTTTCAAGAAGTTTTAAAAATGTGAGGGAATACTTTGAGAAATATTTTTTCATACGCAAGAAAAAATATTAACATTTATTATTGAAATATGTTACAACACTGTCATACTTTTAATTCTATTATTTTAGTAGTATACTATTATTTTTTCCGTTTATTAATATTTTTCACATTTCTTAGAGGATAGGTTTTATAAAGAGGAATCTTTCATAAAGCGCACAAATACAATTTTGCTTCAGTGACGCGCAAATCTTGTCGCTTGCGATGCAAAAAAGTGTGGAAAGGAAGGGGACCGTAGTGAAGTGGGCCTCAAGGCCCGGCCGCGGGCTGTATCGACGAATTATCGCGAAGGACGCTCGCGCCGTGCGTGACTTTGTTCCTGATAAAATTATCCTCGCGCCTGGTAACGAAGTGACTCGCGCGTTAACAACTCGCCGGCTGATTGCAAATTATGAGCCTGAGTTCCCGCCACTTTTAGCTTCTCGCATACATTGCGACGCGCTTATCGTCAGATCCACGATTTTTTTTAGATAACTCTGACGCCTCCAATAATCCTTAATGAGTGCTTTACGCGACGCTATTTTACTATTCTAAGTATTAATTTAATTAGCATTAGATTGTTCCTTGATTCAACGAGACACTTAATGATAATAAATTTATCTTATCGTAATATAAACTAAATTAACGTAATTGATACCATTAGCGATTTTTTGTAATTTATGGCTTTAGTTGAATTTTTTACCAACTTTAACTTTTAACTAAACCTTTTAATTTAACTTTAACTTTTAACTAACCTTTTAATTTACGCAGGCAATTTTAATTCTGTTACACATACAAAGTGAGAATTTTGCGATTTTATGAAAAGAGATAACTCTGATTTGAGCATATATATCTTCACTCTTCAACAATTTCTTTCGTTGTTACTTCCCATTTATCGCTCTCGACTCGATTCTGCTCAGCTCGTTTCGGCTTTACTCCGCTCCGCTTTCCTTGGGAAATCATCCGTGTATCTCTTCCGCGTCAGTTAGGATAACGCGCAACGTCCTAGAAGTCGATAGATGTTAGATAAGGGGAGCTGGTCCACGTCAGCGCGCAGCACCCCGCGACGCGAGAAATTAATATTCCCAGTTCAACTTGAAGATCTTCACGCGAATCAAAACTAGCGCTACAAACAGACTAGCGAATATATTATTCTTCATTCAATCGAATTTCGTTAAAGTAGGTATGGTTAAATGTTTAAGAGTCAACCGGCAAGATGTTTGATTCCGAGAAAAGTGACAAAAAGTTTCAAAAATTAAAAGATTGGAAGTTAAAGGATTTTTTTTTTTTTTTTAAGAAAATGTCCGAGGATTTTTATCTCGCGATCAGATCGGAGCGAGAGAGCCGTTCTTAACGTTCAATCTACACATTTATTTCGTGTGGCTCGCACCAACGCTACGTCGCAGCACTCGATATCCAGCAGATAAGGGACGAGGCGGTCCAGAAAGATCGGGGCGCGCAGCATCCGCGCGCCAAACTGAATATCCCGCCGTCCATTTTTCCACGCGCGTCGCGCCGCATTCTCTCTTCCTCCTGCTCGCATGGCGGCGACGGCGAAGAAAGAGGTAAAGCAAACCCGCGAGGGCCGACGAGGAAAGAGAGGAGGCGAGGGGTGAGGGGGTACAGGCGGTGGCTATCGGAAACCCCACGGCCCCACGACCAATGCCACGGCGCCTTTATCGTTTTACAACAGAAAGGCGCACATCAGTCAACCGGTATCTCCTCACGCTTGATTTCCCGTGGCCACCCCCTCGTACTCGCCTGTTTCCCCTCCTTCTTTCCCGCCTCCCCCTTCCCTCACAGCCGCAATCCCTACGGCAGCCCTTCTTTCCCTCCCGCCGCGTCTCTTTCTCTCGCATTTTGCTCTCGCCGTAGCTCCGCGCGTCCTCCGCTTTCCTTCTTCCGACCTTCCGCCCCTCCTCGCGGGCGGCCACCCTTCTTCGGGCGGTCGGTCGGTCGGCGAGGGGTGCGAGCGGCCGACCGGGGGGTAGGCGGCAGATAGCGGGACGACGTAGCGTGCGGTAGTTATGAAAACATATGAAATATATTCAATCTGGGCCGACGCGATAACACCGCCGGCCGACCGCGGTGGCGGACAACCTCCGACCAACCCCCGCGGATACGCAAGCAGGTGTGCGCGCGCGCGCGTGTGTGTATGTGTGGGCGTGTGCATGTGTGTGTGTACGAGGTGTGGCACGTCGTCGTCCTGAAGATTGCGCGCTCGCTCTTTCGACGAATGCTGCTGCTGCCGAGGGGGTTATCAAGATGGCGGAGGGATCGGGAGGGATGAATGCATCGCTCGGACCCGGCGAACAGCATTCCCTAGAATTTCACTCGTCCGCTTACTGGTGGTACCGTAAATTTTGCCGATTATTAGGATTATGAAGTACTGCACGATATAACTCGAAAAATAATTTTTTTTTTTAGGTTTTTAGGTGATTGTTCGGTTACTTTCTACTCGAGCGGGAAATCCCAATAGGAAATAAGAGCAACTTTCTTTCTTGTCTCACAGGGCAGTGATATCTTTTATTTTTCGAAGTTTTGCTATCAATTGATGTCTGACAGTTATAATACTCGCCTGATATATATATCCGCGTTTCACTTTAAATGATTCATCAAAATGAATCATTCGCGCCGCGTGAATTACTTGTGAACACGCAATCATCATTTTTCTGCGTAACAAGATGATACATATCAGCTAAATTTTAATTTCAATATTCAGCAATCTTTCTTTGAAGAGAGATTAAATAGAGGTTGATGAAGATAAAGAAAATTTTGCTCAATAAACCGCAAGATATTGAAAGTGGTTAGAAAGTTATGTATAGGCGAATTGTCTCCTCGTCTCCTTCACTCTCCTCTTCTTTCATTTCATTCATCTCGGTGCTAATCGTGAAAACTATCGCGAATTCGGCGACTTCGGCTTCGAATTCGCCGCCGCCGCCTTCGGAGTCGGCGAAAACGGCGATGAAGCCGGCAAACAACGAGTCACCTCTCGCCCTCGGTACGTACAAACACAAACCCGTACACGCGCACGCTCAAATACACACGGGGAACACGCTCCGTAGAACGGGGGGGTGAGCCGCGGCGGCGGGAAGGGGGTGGGGGAGTTTGTTATCGTTATCGCGCGACGTGGCCGCGCGGCGATCGCGATAACGCCTCGCCGCCGCTCTTATCGGCGCGCCGGTTTGCTTGCTTCGACCCCGGTACCTACCTACCTACCTACCTACCTACCTACGTAACCCACGTTCGTATTCGCCGACACCGACACCACTGACGACGACGACGCCGCCGCCGCCGCCGCCGCGTCCGTTCATTCCGGCACGCTCCACTTCGCCCGACCGCGACCGGCTCGTATATTTTTGCGGGCACTTCGCGACACGCCGCCTTCGCGAAATCGAAAAACCGTACGCGGAAGGAGATAACGGTGCGTAAATGACAGATCGTCGTGATAACGGCGCAACGGGCTAATAATAACGTAACAGTGATAATGATAAATGTAAATGTACGGCAATCTATTGAGTTTGGTCGGAATGCGGTATATTTTTCTTCGACGAAAATTTTCAAGGGAAAATAATTACTTTTTCAATCCTAAGCATTCTTCGGACGAATATTTCAATTAAAAGTGTCGATTTCGCAGTCAATTGAGGAATGAAGTTTCAGCCTCAGTGTGTATTTATATAAGTTTAATCTTCTCTTGTTAACTTCTCTAATTAAACACAATATTTAGGAGTCAGAGTGTTGTATGATAATATAGCTATGTAACATTATAATGTTGATTGATAATGTAACAGGAATAACGTGAGAGAATAACGTCAGAATATTAAAAACATGCGAAATAAATATCACACATCATATTAAAAATAATTTATTCAATCGTACAGCATATAATATTAAATGTGCAACTAAAGCATTGATAAATATAACATTGTTTATAATACTGACATAATTAAATTATATAAATAAGCAATCGATTTATATTTCGGAAGGCAGCTAATCGGCGCCGTTTATTGTAAATAGCGAAGATGCACATCGGATGGGGGGCAGGGAGGGGGAGAGGTTGAGGTTGATCGATGGAGGCCCACTGGCGTAATGGGGTGGCAAAATCCCATAAACCGCGTCCACTAAAGGATGCGGGGCACGCGACTGTCGCTTCATTGACCCGCGTTAGTTTTCCAACCCCTACTTCCGTCGCTCGTTTCGGCATGCCCCTCTAAACCCCCTCCCCCTTTATCCTGACAAGTCGACCCCTCAGTTGGCTGTTCGCCACCGGGTACGAGGAGCCACCGGGATCGCTTTTATATGCCACCTCCCCCCTTGTGTGTCTTGGCACGTAACACGCTATCCTTCACCTGACACCCTACCGCAGAGGGCGGCTGGCAACTTCATTCGCCGAAATTAACCCTTCGCGCCCTCGGCAGCGTGAATATGCGACTGTATTACGAAGAGTCCGAGTTTGATGTGAATCTGCATTTTACTTTTCTTTTCCCTGAAATGAGTTTTTTATCTAGGCTGCATTCCGATATTTACTGTCAGTACTGAGAATCTATATTTTTCTATATTTTACGTCACGTATATCATAGATTTTCAGTACTGACAGTTGTTGACAGTAAATATCGGAATGCAATCCTAATAATTTGACAGTTTCTTTAAAAAATAAATATTATTTATTTTATTTTATGTGAAACAGAATCCTCTCTTTTCATCAGATCTATTAGATTCGATTATATAATCCTTGATGCAAGAATAAATATTAAATACCTTCCTCGAATGTGTTAGTAACATCCTCAGCTGCGTAATGATTTGACATGATATTAATAATATATAAATATATTAATCGTTTTTGTTTTCTCTCAACACAATTACATATATTTTATATAAAATAAAATCTTTTGATAAATATATCCCGTTACATAGAAGTTTAATCGCGAGTTTTAACTTTGGTATCAGGAAATTATCTGCGCAACAAAATATTTTTATGATTCGCGCAGCGTATAGTATAATACTATTGAATATAACCAATGTAAATGTCGTTGTCGATTTAATTATGCAGTAGAATTTTTTAATTGAGCGCGATTGCGTAATTTCCTTATTGAGATGTTTGCGAGGATCGATAACGAGAGAAGAAGGGAGAGAAAGAGAGAGAGAGAGAGAGCGAGAGAAAAAGGAGAGAGAGGGAGAGAGAGAGAGCGAGAGAGAGACTGGGTGCAGCGTGTCACGTTATGCGTTGCATGCATTGCCGTTCATCGATCGCGACGATAACAACGACGCGATAACCGGGCCCAGGCCGTGCGAGATACCGATCTTCGATCGATCGCGCGCGATAACGCTTTACTCGCGGGATAATCGCGCGGAATGTCGCGATAATAAACGCGAGCATCGCGTTACCGTTACCCCTCTGTCATTTTTCTTTCTGCCTGCCCTCCCTCGCTTCTTTGTTTTTTCATCCCTTTTGTATCTTTTTCTTCATTATTTTTCTCCGCAATCGTGTTTTTTTGCTTTTATTTATTTTATTTTATTTAATCATTTTTCCCATTTTACACGTGCTTGTTTGCATTTTCTTTCTATCTCCTCATTTTCTCTTTCTCTTTTTTTTCTCTTGCCATTATCGGCAATTTTATTATATCATTATGTTGCTGTTTTTATTTGTTTTAATTGATTTTATTTAATGTGAATTTAATTATTTTAAATTTAATACTACATATCACTCGGGATTTTTTAGTTTTGTACTTTAAGGTAAAGGTACCAATACCCGGACACTTAAGGATAGGAAATGTACTAATACCTGGATTTATGAAAATAAACGTTTGGATATTATAACTGAAGTTTTAAACTACAAGAAAAAATACTTTTATCTTTAATTTTAATTTGCGTTATACTTATAAATAATAAAGTTGTCCGGATACAGGTACATGTCCGGGTATTGGTACCTTTACCTTATTTATCGTATTGTATTTTATGATTGCTGATTGCTGTTTAATATATTACTTAAATAGAGCTTATGGTTTATTGTTATGTTTGTAAATTATTATTTACAGTTCATTGCATACTTTGTAGGGAATTTTCTTAAGAACACAATACATTTTTTTTCTCTCTTTATTCTCTTTCTCTGTCATTCGATCGAAGTAAGGAAGCTCTACGTGACGATACGATCTTGCAGCGCGCTTTTGGTCATCGAAGCAGATCGATTAATTGAGAACGATCGCGGCATGCTTCGTCGTCTAAAATGTAATTCGAGCGTGTTTACCGCAAAATAGCGGCATAAACGGAGTGCAGTCGAATTTCCGGCAATGTACTATAATCTGCGTATATGTAATGTAGTCAGAGTATCTGTTAGGAAACAATATATATCTCTGTTTAATCACTTTTAGCATCTCCATTTAATCACATACGATATTGCGTTTAGCATTGATCTATAGTCTTATTTTTTACTGACGTCCTATGTTTTGCACGGAGGAAAGAAATATGTCTGTCTACCGGCTGCCATCGTCCCATCGGGTGTAAATTACAAGGTATGCGGGCGTGTTCGCACTCGCGGGACCGACGCGCGATAGCGATCGCTGCGATATCGGTCGTGCACGCGCGTCGCGATCGAGAGATTGCGTCGCGGGACGTAAAATCGTCGAGAAACCGACGATCAAGGGTGGTCGACGATGAGGAGAGCGCCTCCGCTCAACCGGGAACTTGATCCTCGTCCTTGGCGCCGGTCGCGATCGGGTTTCATCCATCGCGATCTCGCTTCAACGAAAATTCCGCCGGTTCGATGTACTCGCCCTGACGAGATTTTGCGACCTCAATTGGATATACAATAAAAATATTTCATGTGATACAGGGCGTCTTATGCAATTCGCCATTTGCCAAGAAATAATTGACCGCAAATTGGTCGTAGAAATCATGTCTATCATTAAAATTAAGATTACGAATTGCAGGATTTTTTGTATATAGGGACTCAATTTTTATATTATTATATTATAATATACTAATATTATTATATTATTGTATTTATAATATAATTTATTATAACATAATTTGCTCTATTTTCAGAATGTTTAATATTCAAATGTAATATTTTCTTTTTTAATCTTAAAGAGAAAAAATAAAATATACATAACATATATATATGTAAAGTATACATTAAATAAACGAAAGATGATGAGATCGAGAAAAGAAGATAAATCAAGTTATATTATGTTATTATATTTATAATATAATTGCATGTGAAGTATAGGTTTTTCCATCCATAATTCTTGTGAAGGATATGTTCGATAAGACCAATTTATCAGAAATGAACGTTATATAGCCATTTGAGAAGCGAGTCACAGATTTTAGGAGATCTGTTAGAATTTAAATCCAATTTCTCCTCTCTTTTTCTCTTAAATCTATATCTTTTTCCTTTTTCTTCCTTTTTTTCTTCTGTTTTTTTTTTCCCATGACGCAGGGAGTTTATCACCTCGAAAAACCGAAGTTCACGTAGAGCGCGATGCCTCGATCGATAGCGGGATATCGAATGATTTTTTTTCCTTTTACTCGGTTCCTTATCTCGGTGAATGCAACTCCAGTCGGTCGGTCCAGAGTCTCGAAAACACGTCGCCGCGATTAAACGCGGAAACGAGACGATAAGCGCTGCACCGAGGTGCACTCGCATCGACGAAGATGCAGCTAATCGGTAGAAATTATCAATTATTAATTGCAAAGTCCGCCATAATAAAGCAATTAATTCAAAGGACAAATTGAAACTTTACTATATAAAATAAAAAAAATATGTATCTTATAATTTAAGAAGATAGACAACATCAAAGAGCCCAAGACATAAACAAATTAAGAAATTCCGATTAATAAAATAAGAGATACGAGAAATGAATTTTTTAGCGATCGGAAAGTAAGATTCAAAGGCTGATTAAGGGGATGCTGGAGTGACGGCCTGACTTCCTCGATGTCGATAATGTCAACATTTCTAATTTTGGGTTTGTTTTCTGTTACTGAACTAGCTGCAATAGTTCAGAGTTTGTCTTTCTTACTCCACATTGGAAGGAAAAAGATAAACTCTGAACTAGTACAGCCATGGTTCAGTATTGCCCGTTCTAGACTGGAGGATGAGCCGACTCTCGGCTCATCCGCTTTCTATAGTGTACGTGACATAAACTATACATAAACTATAGATTTTTACCCGTCTACACCACTCACTCGGATGTGCCGAGAGTCGGCTCATCCTCCAGTCTAGAACGGGCATAACAGAAAATGGACCTTTTGTTTTCTCTATATCTGTCTTTGTCTAACAAAATGACATCTGTTCTTGTTCGATTGCTGCGCCATCTTTCGCTACACACAATACTACTCCGCATGACATACATATGAAATTTTCAGACAAATTTTTCTCTTATACTAAAGCTTCTAAGCTCATTTCTGAAAGCACAACATTGTTCTTTTTTGTAATCCCGAGTGCGCTGTATGTTTATTTTATACGTACAAAGTCTAAATTTTTATGTGCAGCAAATGT
>NW_020215814.1:43858-52829 GCF_003070985.1 Temnothorax curvispinosus | reverse complement strand
GATCGGTTCGGACAGAATTGGTTTATCACCGTCATGATTAACCTTGGTTTATAGATCGTTGACTTGCCAGCGGTGTCAGACACTTGAGAAATTACATACAGTCACGTTTATAATATAGAGAAGAATTTCATCAGTAACGTGCGAAATACCAGACCTATGATGCAAGTATTTGCGGAAATCTTTAATGAAATCTTTAACCTATCGCTTAGGGACTGGCGGAGATAACCTTTGGAATAACAGTACATCAACTTGCAACTATTCTGCTCCGCACGAGTCTTAATGACGTTCCATGTTATAAACACATCTATAAAGTATTCACAATAAAATATTAAACTTCCATCCAAGTTATCTCGATCTTGCAATCGATGTAAACGTATCTTCGTTTTTTTTCGGGCGACTATCGCATTAATATACTTCAAGGTCCGGCCGATTATCTTCAGCATTGATTCAAGCGCAATTTTAAATGCAATCGCTGCGGTCGACTGAGAAATGTCCGAGAAGACTTACGAGGATTTAAATCGTTTTACGACCGAAATGCATTTTCTTCGACGTTTGTCGCCTACTCGGGAACGTATACGTCCGAACGAACGAACTCGTTAATCATCGACTTGTGAAGGTTTGAGAAGCTGAAAGCGCGTTTACGCCTAGTATCCGTCATTCACCAGACGACGTATCGCTCGCGCGAGCACGTATCCCGCAAAACTTTAATTGCATCGCGCTTCGACGGCGGCGACGGAGTTGCTCACGAATCGCTACGCCCCGGCATAATTATAATTCGCTACCGAAGGTCAGGCAGCAGAATTGCTGCTACGGCAATTGTAATTTATAAAGACAGCGCTGTCGAACTTACAGAGGTATAGAATATATAGGTCATAACTTGGGCGTTACTTACGGTAACGCGCTATGCATCGCACTGTTAATTATATGCCTGTATATTTATCGTAATTGACCATTAAAAACCGGCTTCGCAACCGCGTATCGAATTACGTTTCAATGTAGTTTGGAGGTGAAGCCGGTAGTAAACAATCGTACTTCGCCCAGAGATAAGATACAATGTCGCGAATTTAAAAAGATACGAAGAACTTAATACCCTAAGGTTAAAGGTGGAATTACATTATTAAGAAAATATTATATTCAAAAATACGCAGCCCCCTTTCATGTGATTTATTCAATATGGTGTAATCTACATTCATTAAAATCGAGAACCGGATTCGCAAAGATTTACTCGTCACAGTTATATGTCATCGCTCCTTATCAACATGGTGTAATTGAGGCAGTTTCTGTTTCGATTATCGCGTCTCATTTTCTTCCTCAGCGAGTTTCTCGCCTTCGTCTTCGAATAATAAAGGCCGATATCTTCGATCGCTAGTAACTACCGGAGTCTACGGGGCTATTATGCAATGACTTCCTCAACAACACGTGAAGAGTTAACGCCGACGTTAAGTCACGTGCACGCATATAAAGACGACGCGCCTTCTTACGAAGGCGCGTCCCTCCTGCCAATGGCCACTTTCTTTTCGACTTACCTAATCCGCACAAATCGTCCACGTGGTCCGCGACACGTAGGAGATAGCGGAGATTTCCTCGCCGCGACTTGCATAATTCCGCGTCCTTCCTTCCCCGATTTAACGAGCGACAAACGGCGAGGTAGTCGCGTAGTCGCGAGAAGAGGACGAGTACGGCGCAAAAAGGTATACGCGGAGATATAAATGAGGCACGAGCAAGACTAATTACGCGAGACCGTAACAAACTCAAACGAAAGTATGAACATAATGTATTCATAAAATTATGACGTAATTACATAATGCGGGATACTGCGACGTCTTTATGTAGCTATGAATTTTACTTAGCAGTGACGTAACGAGCATTTTAAACGCCGGAACAGATGTCGGAACTTGCTTAGAGTCGCGAATAAATTCCAGGATCTCGCGTAATATTTAAGGCTCCTGGATGGTCACCGCGGCCATATTGAATTCTCACTATTGAGGCGAGGAAAACACCCAATTTTGTCGTCCGTACCATTTTCAAATAAAGAGACATTTCAATAAAACATCACTATAGATCGTTTCAGAACACTTCCGAAATTGACCGAAAACTACCCTTTTCCCTCGACAATAAACAAACAGCCATAAAACAAAGCCTAAACATACGGGAAAAACAGCCGTTTAACGACTATCGAAAGAAGGTGAAAACGTTACTTCCGCATGCAAATCTTACTTTTCGGTCAATTTTACGATTTTCACGAATACGTTAAACGTTAGAGCACAAGCACAGAGCGAGTAATAAAGAAATAGCAAGAACGACAAAATAGGTTGTCAACATGTCACAAGACTGCACAAGACAGAATTCTCCATTGGAGAGAGTGAGAAAAGAGAGTGGCGGCGCCACCGTCAACGCAGAGTTCTCGGCTGACCATCCAGGAGCCTTAAGACGTATAATTTTTCGATGAGCAAGTAATGAGCACAGCACGAATGAATGATTTCTCGATGAATCGCCAATATCTACTCATCCCGATGGATTTTTCTCTCCGATTAAATGACAATATCCATGTACAGCAAAAACCGTGTATTTTCTCCATGACGCTTAGGTGTGAAAGCGATGTAGAAAATTCAAGCCGTAAATTCGAGCGCGATATCGGTTAAGTATTCCTAAAACTATTAAGCAAGATAATGCGAACAAGAGTTGGGAAAATCGTTACGTGGATTTTGATTCATGGCCCGGATGTGAGTTGCACGTGTACGCGGTGCATTCGAGAATAGGATTTTGCGCGCCGATCAAATTGCACGAGAAAATTATAACAGTTCGTGGCGGATACAATACTTCGACACAAACTCGCGAAAGTTTGAACAGATTAATCATAACTATTCCCAGTTGCATCACATATCGAGAACAAACAATTAATCGAGATCGTTGAACATGTTAATATCGATAATTAATAGAATAGAATACGGTAGCCAGAGCGTAGAGATTATAAATTGTCTACGGCGAATCGACGTCTAAATTGTGGAGTATTATCGCAAGTACGAAATCACCGCGCATTTTCTCCACTGCACATAAATAATCGCAAATGTTTCCTGTTTCTTCACGTGTGCCTACGCGTATGACATAATCAATCAACCAGGTGGCCCGAACGTGTATTTTCCTTATCGGAATTACTATAGATTAATCTAACGTAATATCAATCAAAAGTGTTCGCTATGCTGTGGTGCTAATTGTGACAGTACGGGGCTTTAATGAAAAGTCTCGCATATGTGCAGTTTAATCAATGTTGTGCTATTTGTCTATTCTTTTATACCGTTTCTAATTTGTCGACATCGCACCGGTGATATCCATCATGTATCCTGAAATATTTGTTCGCATCTAAAGTGCTTACTTCGCGCGCGCGTAAAGATCAAACACACGAGAGAATAAAACACACAAGTCAGCAATAGAATTTCAATTCCGCAAATACAGTAGGAGGCTTGCACAGGCGGATACCAATTATCACGGGGCTCTGTTAATTGGTTGTTACGTATGTTTACTTTCGGGAAAGTCTCTTCTCTCTAGATACTGATACGTTTCCTGCACGTCGCGATAACTTTCTTTGTTGCATCTCCGTGTGAAATAGTTAGATCTTCAATAATATAATATTTGATTTAATTTATTTATTTAATAATTTATTTAATTATAGCAATTTATGCTTTTAGAAAAAGACCGATATCATAAAAATCCAATATTTAAAAAAAGGAAATATTCTATAATACTAAAACTACCAGAGATTACTCTATATTTATTTTTATTATCGAAGAAATCTTACAAAAAAAAGAAAAAGAGAAAAAGAGAAAAGAGAAAACAAATTAATAAAAATAATCATTTATGTAATTTCAATAAAAATCAAATAAAATTTCAGAAATTAAGATGTTTTAAAAATGAGCAATAAATTATTATTTAAACATGTTAAACGAGTCATTTTGACCCGTTGACATTTTGATAGTTCTAGTGTTAAATATTTAATAACAGCAATGATTTAACACGCGATCTATTTGTATAATCATTCAATGGATCTGTTTTCTATTGCTGAACTGGCTGCACTAGTTCAGAGTTTATCTTCTTTACTCCACATTGGAAGGAAAAAGATAAATTCTAAACCTCTAAACTAGTGCAGCCAATTCAGCAATATAGAAAACAGACCCAATATCGAATCCAATCGCTCGAGTTTATCGTGCAAAAACGTTCGCGATTTCAACAAGAAACCAGCAGCAAATATATCGTATCGCATGTCTCGCGCGTTCACGGGCACGGATATACCGTTCTGCGCCGATGAGATAAACGGATTGGGAGATCGAATCGAGAGCAACGTGGCAATAACGTAATGCGCGCGAGAGCGAGGGAACCGTGTCCGGGTTCGTGCGCAGACCCCTGTTTCTGTCCCGGCTTCTCTCACACGGAACACTATTCACGAAGTTGATGAAGGGTTCTACATTCCGTGATTGTAAGAATGTCTGAACTCGCGTTCACTTCGGCTCACCGTTAATCGCAGGTGTCGTAAACCTCGATTTTTGGCTTTCGTACGGACATGCGGATCTATTAGCGATCCCACCGATTTGATTCCCACAGGCAAGTACGTCTAAATACGGACACGCGCGAGTACATTCCGGAATTAATTACCTTACCTTACGGTATAGGTGTCCGACGCTTTTAATCTTAGTATAGTTTACTACGAAGACATATTCGATTGTGCCGGCACCATCGTGTCGGCATGCTAATCAGGAAGTCGAGCCGGGATTCTTTCACGATATACGACATAATAACAACTCATGCCCAACACGTAACCTAGTATTAAAGCCTGTTTAGAGTGAATGATGTGATTCCAGTGACATTGTACAAAAACGTCTTGTGTATGCAATGCTATACGCATGCATTAAATAACAAGCCTGCTACACATTGTTACTAGAATCTTTTAATAAGCACTTCAAATGCAACAGGCTCAATATCATAGCAATTACTCACATAAATAGGTTCGAAGCCCTTTATATTCTATAGTTTATTTCAGATTAAAGGTCACTGAGTTTTTTTCTTTATTCCTCGGCAATCGTTCGCGCCAGGCTAGGTGACCGATCACCGAAGGCGGCGGGCGTCTAAATGTCGCGGAGATTTCACACTTTACGAATGATTCAAGCGGCGTTAGCTTGAAACCCGCCCATGATCGTTTCGTCATCTACTGTCTTCGGCACGAACCATAGGGGAAAGTTCGGCATCGTATAATGGCGGTACCGGTGGCGTGAATTCTTGCGCAGCATACAGTCACGCGTCGCGTTACATGCATCATCATGACATATACCGTCTGCTCCGCCGGCAAAAATGTAATTAGGGACGGCAATTAGCGTGTACGGCAAGTTTAGCAATTGCGCGGACAAGTTAACGGAGACGCATGATTACGGTCAGCAATGTTAACTAGATCGCGTTTCTCCGTCTTAACAAGACACTTTGTAGTTGACACATAGCCATTGGCTATGTTTACCAAGTCAATCATTCGTACGAAACTACAACTATACAATTGTTAACGCTTCCGCGATTATGAGAATAGTCTACCTATGCGACCGACGCGACGTTCTCGCAGACAGCAGAATATTCATTTCGATCATCGATGATTAAATATTCATGCGCATCATTGTCGCACGCACTTTGTCATGCACGCAACTCCATCGAATGAGCAAATAGAATTTACATAATCTGCATAAGCCAGAGAGTTCACCGTCGAATTTATCGAGGAATCAAGCTGGCAGACGTGAACAAATATCAGGGTGTAGGATTAAGTCGAGGTAGAACGTTTGTCGGTCAAGTTAGGACATAAAAGGAATTTTTAAGCTTTCTATCGTTAACCGACACTTCGTATTTACTCTCGAGCGAACCTTTTTGCTGAGCCCATCCCGGAAAATCCTCGCGCAAACGTATCTCACAAGTGGCCCGGTCCCGCAGTCACGCATTCATCGTCATGAGAGATACGCGTACGTGCATTGAGCGTCGTAGCATCCAACGATCGACCCGCCTGGACTGTTGAGCAAGTCGAGAAGAGGCACGGGGAGGTGGTGCGCAGCAGGGACAGGTAGACGGGCGCGCAATTAATTTCTCGAAGCGAAGGTTCGCATATCGACGCAGAGTGGGCGATACGACGAAATACGCTACGCGAGAAGAGAAACGACATGAGACGGAACGAAGACGGCGAAGCGGGTAGCGCGACGTATGTAACGTAGAGGAGGAAGAGCGAGGTAAAACCAATCCCTTTTGACCTTGCTCGCGATCGAAAAAGATCGATATATCATTGAACGTACAGTGTTTTTAGCGCGTACATGCGGGGCTACGTACGCACGCACATTTCTCCCGGCAGCGGTGCGCGACATGGATCAGGAAGCTGTCGAAAAAGTGACCTTGCCTCATCGAAAGCACCTGATAGATTCATGAGACAAAACCGAGCCGGAAGCAGAAAAAATTTCAGAGACGTGTGTCCATTTTTGTCAACCAAATTTTAAAATTTAAATAAAAATGTCGTGTCACATAGTGAACTACGTAAGAAATAAAGTCTCGAATAAAGTACATTTTTTTAAATATTTCCAACGTTTCATGGATAATCGAAAAGAAAGGAAGAAAAAAAGAATATCAATCAGAGACACTGATTCAAGGTACGATTACTAATAATGTATTTTAAAAATTAACTGCATAGTTTAAGTTATCACGATGTGTTAGGAATGATCAACGCTTTCAGTCAGAGCTATAAATATGGTAATACATAATTGCGGAATACGATGGCGTTGATTACGCCGCGACTCGGGTGGAATAAAAGGCATCGGAGAAGTCCGGTCTATAAAGTACTTTTCGCTAAGGAAAAAATCTCGCGCGATAAAGGGTTAAGAGGAATTCTCCGGCACGCAATCAATCGTGATAGACACGAGCGCGAGTCGTTAAATCGCGCGATGAGGTAGCGTAGGTGCGTCGCGCGCGCGGTAACTCGCAGTCACATTTAAATTTCAATCGCGGCGCAATCGCCATTAATGGAAACCGTACAAATTGCACGTGAGGATGTACTCGTTTTTTCCCCCGACGACGAGCATAACCAACGACGATCTCTCAGGACTTGTCGGCGACGATGCCGACGATTAATGTCCGCTTGCGAAACACGGCTAATAACTTTAATCGACTCGCACGCAAAGACTTTGTCCTCTGGTATATACTTAAGAAAATGGGTAGCAGACAACTGTAGAAATGACTAATTGTATGGCGAGCATAATCGTAAGTGTACAGTGTAAATATCCCTGCTTTGTTGCACTTCCTTTCATATACCTACATATAATCTTCAGACCAATTAAAGTCAATTTTTTCCTCTTGACACAAATATATAATATATAAGATCAAAAATTAATTGACGATGTATAAAGGTCGGACGTGATCTAATAAATTACCGATATTGACGATGACGGCGGAGGCACGCGCCGATGTTTAAACAGCCACTTTTGCGAGATGTCCGTGATGCCAACTCACGAGAGATCGGGCTATAAAAGCCACGTAACTTTTCGCCTTGGGGCGACCGAGCGACCGGAGGTCGGCCGAGAAGGGACGGTGCACTTGACTCCCCGACGATCGAGATCGTTCCGCGAGATCACGACCTCGTAGATTTCTCCCGCGGACTGCAAACTGAACGACGCGATGTGAGGAAAGGAGTCGGGGTAGGAAGGAAGCGGTCTGAGAAGGAAGCCTCGTGCGTTAAGTCCTTGCCTGAAATAGAGCGCCTACGTATGCGCGCGCGAGACTCCTGAGCGGAATATTTAATTTGCGCGGAAAGCCAAACGTAGTGATTAGGTCTAATTTGTGAGATATGCATTAACGCGCGTCTTGTCCTCGCGAACCTCGCGAGCGAACGCATGAGTCAGTGTCGGTCCGATCGAGGTTGAGACACGTCAGGGAGCTTCCCAGAATCGATCGGAGTATGGTATTTTTATGCTGGATCAACTGAATGCCGATGATGCTACCTTTGGTCAGCGGAATTCAAGGTTACGAGACGATTGCTGCTGGTAATCCGGATAAAGCATTGCGTAAGGACCGCCGTTTCGTCGCGGTTACGCTGACTTTCGTCAGGTGACGATGATTCGGAAGTCACGTACCGCTGTCAGATGTAAGCCCACATCGTGTAATTTCTATTTATGGCCTTATACTCAACCGATTGAGTACCGCCGACCGAGATCTTTCGGAAAACTTGGTATTTCGCGAGATGAATCTCGTCATCTTTATCGTGATGCAGATTTTGCAAGTTAATTCTGTCATAATGAGAAATTAATCGCGACGCGATTGCCGCAAAACTGGCTATATGGGTGTACGAGCCTCCCACGCGATCGTCGAGTATCTGTTACAACATTTCTGTAATACTCGGTCAACGGTAGTCACGGTCGGTGTTTTTCATTTTATCCGGTATGATCGGACAAAAGAAAACGCGCGATTCACACGCCTCGGCGCGCCTTTGACGTTGCATAAAATGGAGCGCGCGATTGTTCCCGACGGCACAGATGTAACACGATAGTGCGGAGATGCCGTCGCGTCAGGTGCACTTTCTTCAAATGTGCCGCATTCATGAATAGAGAGAACTAAATCGTCGAGTAGCTTACTTCTCTCATCGCATCCGTTACTTACGCGAATTTGTATTGAGGATGGAGCTTGGAGAAGGAATGGAATGTTTCTCTTCTCTCTTTTTATAGCGTTTTTCACTGGCAGAACTGGTGCGCACTCAGTGCACATTAAAGCCGTTGTACACTGATTTAATCTCTAATATTTAAAGTAAAATGCAAATATTTCGACTGATAAAATATCCAGTACATATTTTACCAAATAGTGCAATAAAGAATATTGAGGATTTCATGATTTAACCCGTTTATATTAAACATACACTTTATACATATATATATATATATATATATATATATATATATATATATATATATATACA
>NW_020215814.1:5929-43758 GCF_003070985.1 Temnothorax curvispinosus | reverse complement strand
ATATATATATACACGTTGGTTTGTGTACGACGGCTTCAATGTGCACCGAATGCGCACCAGCTCTGCCAGTGAAAAACGCTATTAGTTATATCAATATCGTTGTCATGCGATATTCTCGTAGAAAATTACGCGTTCGTGTGTGGCGACGGTCCGCCGACGAGCAATGTGCGAGTCAATGAAAGACGAGGTCCAGATTACGCGGATCGGCATAAAAATTAGGTAAATCGAAAAACATGCGATAAGTCGGAACTCCCTTCCGGTCATTGGTCTTGCTTACGACCGACAAACACACCCGAAGGACGGTGTGAATTACGAAGTACAAAATACAAGAATAAAAAGAGCAGATATTTCGTTGCACGTTAAAGTACGAGACAGATATTTAATGACAGCAAGAGTTAACGTTTAATTTAACGATAATGTAAGGCCATTTAATATTTCACCAACGAAATTTTTCATCAACAATCTCATATGTGCTCTAAAAGCGATTGTATCGACATTAATTAAAATTTCCTTATTACATTTATTAATAAAATCTCGATTGAATTAATGAAACAAGCGATCATTGAGCATTTATATTATCATAATTCGTGAAAAGTTACTTGTCGTCATTCATCATTTGGAGCAATCTGCACAGTAGAGAAAACAACTGTCTTACATTGCCAAAGATTGACATGGCGAACGTATGCCAACCTATCCACAATATTAAAACCATTGTCGAAAGTCGAGATAAAAATGAGGATACGCCCCTTTCCCCGCGTCTGCATTCGAGAATAAAATTCGCGCGTCGAAACGTGCCGCGGTTACATACGGAATCCGCGAGATAAGAGCAAGCCCACACTTCCTAGACCTCGTTACGGTCGTTAAGAGATAACGCGCCTCGGTGTCTGCGCTCACCGCATTTCCTGTATCCGCGAAACAGGGAAAAACGAAATCGATCGCGATCCGGTCCGGCATACGTCAACCGGACTTAGGGCACGGTGGTGGACCCTTCCCTCGACCTCCCGTTCGTCCTTGCGCCTAGAACCACCCACGGATAATGTCCCCTGGCATGGACAAGGCGCGACGCATGGTCCCTGCTGCCGGACCACATACGTGCGTCTGGGAAGGAAGAAAAAAAAAAGATCGATCCTCTCGGCCGTGGTGGAACTGCCCGTGTGCAGGACCGACGACGACGACGTGCCGCGCGGTGCGAGCAAGCAAGCGAGCGAGCGAGCACGAGCGCGCTCGCACGTCCACGAGAGTGGGAGATACCGAAGGTATAAAACCGATCTGGTAGACTGGTGCCAGCCAGTCCAAAGGCCAGATACGGCGGCGGCTCTAGTCGCACGCGTGCGAGAGAGACGATCACGATACTCGGCGTGCGGTACTCCTCTTAACGGACGCGAGACGCGCGCGTCACACATACATACACATACATATATGTAACAGTGACCAGCGCACTACCGGTCATCCCTCGATGGTGATTCCGTGCGAGATTTTCGCGAAGGGATCGAAAGCAATTTTACGCGCTTGTGCACATCCAAAGGGAAATTTAAGTTGACGAGACGACGAGGCATTGTCCTGCTCCGAAGGGAGAGAAAGGACGGCGAGCTCCGATTTCGGCTCTGTCTTCGAAAACACGTTCCCTGGGATACAAGCGCTTCGTAGCGATCTCTTCCTCCCCAAGTATCGAGGAGAAGACGAAGATCTCAAATTATAGACGTCGATACGTCACGCACGGAGCACTCGCGCGAGAAATCGATTCGTTATTCGAGGGTGACCGACAGTGGGTTTCTTGTGGAATCCGTGGATTAGTATAAGGGAGATCACCAGCCGCGACACGACGAGGAGTGGTGATCTGGTTGAGGACGCGCGTTTTTGACGAGTTGAACGACTCCCGGATAATACTGATGAGGATCCAGGAAGCATCATCGACTTTCGACAACAATCTAGAAGAGAGTATCCTATCAGGGTGGCTTCGCGAGGGATCGACGCCTCGTAGCATGTCGGCTATTCGTATCAACGTGGAGGAGGCTTCCAACAGCGGCGAGGATATCGTTAGAGACGTAAGTGTGTTGCGCGACAGCTGCTACTCGATAATCCAGTCCTCGATGTAGTAACGTCTTACCTCGTCGGTAATCCTCAGCGTGGCGGAGGGGGAATGTGGAATAGAAGTCGCAGCATCACGGAAATCACACACATGTCCCCCCGCCGCTTTTTATCGGCTCGCCGGCTTTCTATTTCACCGTTCCTTCCGCCACTCAGGTGGCTGCTGCTCATCCACGTTTCGATCTCCACATCGGAGATCAACGTGCCTCGCAAGACCCCGGAGGCACTTTCACGGTTGCGCGACGAACGGTTGTCTCTTGGTTCGGCGGGAAAACGCGTCGCGGAACAAAGGGAACCGCGAGCGTAATCACGAATCGCGTCGCGATCCAGTGAAACGATCGGAGCGAACTGATGAGCTAATAGGTCGCGCGCATTTACAACCAAATAGCTCTTGCACGGCTCTAAAAGAGCGAGAATATATCTACGCTATTAATTATACCTGTGTTTATCGATGGCTTCTTTCCATCGTAAAATGGTCAATGAGACGCACAGCTAATCTCGATTCTATTCATCGGCAACGAACTTCCGTCTAGTAGAGATTCGAGAAGTGTCGTACGCGCGTACATGTCATGCATTAGATCTATTTTAGTCACGGACTTCGCTGGATGATTTATGACGGTAAGCCGTTGACGCTCGAAAGATATCTGTTACTCAGAACTACGGTCATGTACACGAACTATACGGTGTGAGGAACAAGTTCAACGCACGAGCACGTATGGCGAGCCTTAACGGGCGACGCGGTCTTAATAATCGAGGCATTCCGGTAAAAGGCGTCGAATGCATTAGGTTCACGGGCAACGTGTACAAGCTACAACACTGTAATACCGCTCACCGCGAATACTTAATAAGCTTGATAGCCGTTCAAGTTTTATGTAACGCGAAGACGGAGTTCTATAACCTCGCTACCGGTTGGGAAACGAAGGGCAGTATTGTTCCCAGATAATATGCGTGTCGAGAGTAATTGTGAAAAGTATTCTGCGTTAGATAAAAAAAAAAATCTTCCCGAACACTCGCGAGCTACGTTAATATATTCTATGTTAACTGTGTAGTAATTGTTATCCCTGAGAATTCTTGCGCACCCTGAGATAGAAAACGTCAACTTTACCTGGCGTTTAAAGGAAGATGTAGCTCAACAATAGCGCGCGTCACGCATAATTACACAATTTCTCCGATACGGAAGTATCGCTCGACGTCTCTCTCGTTTAAGAAAAGAAAATCTACTCGCGAAAGATGATAAAAATCTATCATTAAAAGATCACAGTTTTCAGGATACCCTATATGTATGTATGATTATTCCGGTTTTTGCAGAGCCGTTCAAGTGTACGGCGCGGCGGTATCATTTTCCTTCGAGTTCGTTTTATGTTCGACAGACCGCGGTGCGCGGTGCTCCGTAACTGGAAAACGATCCGACTCGCTCGTTCGTTTACGTTTGCGACGCCAGGCTTTGCCTTAGTATTAATAGCGACGGCTAATTAGAATAACGTCGCGTGCATAATGACGCGACTTTTACCGAAGTCCGCGCAACAGCCGCGAAAACACACGAGTCATTGATTTATTCATGGTAAAAGATTCAGTTTCACTTATTATATCCTACCGATACTTTAAACTTTCACGCTCGGAGCAATCGACAGGATATATATCAGCCTCATCGCATATGCGTATCATAAAAATGCAAAACGACATACGTTTCCTAGAAAATTCTAATTCCGGTTTGATAATGAATAAAATTCTCCTAATTATTGCCTTCTTCCGCAAAACGCCGCGCGCCGGATATTTTCGATCTAATTCTGAGTCTCGTTCGCAATTTACGAGCGTCCGTACATTAGTCTTCGTAACGATTCGACGTTAAGATCAAAGAAATAAAGCGCGGATGCGGGTGCTGTCGCAAGAGAACAATCTACGTATTTAAACTTGCCGCGGGTTGAACAAGAGATTTCAACAAGGCGGTGAGCAGACACCTGCGAGTCATTAATCATCTTACGAGTAAGTTCCATAATTCTCGTAATTTTAATGTTTACGACTTCACTCGCGTGATTACGCGTACAGGTGAGGCGCACGTGAGGCGTAAGCACCGTAAAACGCTTATCGCGACGAACCTCGCTTTTGTCCGACGTAAATTCCTGGGGAGATTTTAATTTACGACCGAAGAAAATTTTAATGACTAACGAAAACTTTACAGCGTATTCCGAGCCCTACGCTTTTAAAGATATTCATCTAGATTTTATTACAAGAATTTTTCGAGTGATGCTTTATGCGCGAAGAAATAAGAATTTTGACGTTCCAATAATACACCCAATTGTCATAAATTTTAATTCCCCCGACACTTTGTCCGATATTTTTTTTTAAATCTCAATTTATGCCTCGCCTGACCATCCCGTCCCACGTTTTAACTTCTGCTGCAGAACGAAAAGTAACTGCAGAGTGATTTATTACTTCGTCCGTTTTCTGCATCGTACTGTGCATGTATAATTTGCGCAAGCATCGAGCTAAATATTTTTAAATGGCAAGACCGATGAGTAAACAAAACGCCTAAAATGACAGCTAAATAATGATTGAATGTTAACGCCTACGCCTATTTTGCGATTGTATCTCGCAATAATGTCGATCGAAAAAAGATAAAGGACGATTGCCAAATGAATTCGAAGGTCGCGATATCAATCATTTACATGACAGCGCAATGACTCCCTAAGGAATGAAAAATTCGGTCACACTCTTATCAGAATCTGATCTCTTTTTCTAGGATGTGCTATAAATATATTATTTATAATAAATGAGTAGAAAATGTTAACTATTTGCTTGATTTTATTATACGTGTCTCAGACCGTTAAGAAGTACGGACGGAAGGAATGCATGCGTAAAACGAGTGTCGTTTGCCGACCGACTAGTCATGCAAGGTATAATCTCGCTCTTTTTTGCCTCATGGCACGCCTCGAAAGCGCAAAAGTGGCTGCGAAGTGCTCAAAGGCGAACGTTAACTTTGGTACTTAACGTTATTGTGAGATGACGGTGAGAGGAAAAAGAAAGGCTCACGACGAAAAATACCTTACGCGTCATTCGTGTCTATATAGAACGAACGAACGAACAAACGAACGAACGAAAATACAATATTCGTTACGGTGCACAAGTGAATTCACGGTACAAATTAGCCATGTGTACGAAATTAGCAACATATTAACCTATCACCTTGTTTAGCATGCAAACTGCAGCGGCGTGTCAGAAACGATCGCTTCCTTGGCGTTTACGTGTTGAAAACAACCTTCAAGCGCGAACGTCGAACCGGCAAGAATTACGAATAATTTTACTGAATGATAAAGTTTCAGCTGCCGTATGGAAATTATTCATTAAAAGATTGCCATAATTAAATCTTAAATCATTATTGTCATTATCGAGCTCATTAACGAGTGATCAGTTCGCTAACCTCAAGCGACGAGTCAACGATAATATAAAAAATATTAAATGTTCATATAGTAAAAGTGCTCAATTTTATGAACAATAAAAAAATAAAATTATGAATGTGTTTAGACATTTAAAAAATCAGATACAGTCTTAAATATATTCTTTTATAAATAAGACTATTATATTATATCTGCTTTTAATGTAAAAACTCGATGTTTCTTGTAGAAAAAATTGGATATTTGAATTTTAAAGTATATATATGAAATAATTTCGCTTGCTAGTCATACTTTTAAAAGTTCATGAATCCCTTTAGGAAATTCTCGCGAATTACAGATTCTCTTAGCTTTATGCAAAACGTGATTGATACGATGATCCGACAATTTCACTTTCCACACGTTCATATTTAGCGCACGATGATTCGCCTCGCGGTCGAACCCCATCAACAGAATTATTTGACTGATTGCAATATTTCGATTAGGGAAGTTCCATGACATTAACATCCGACTGCGAGGATAAAAGAGAAACTATTCACTATTTGAATTCTCCGTTTGAGACGCAATTTTATTATTAACGCGAATCTTCCCTTCCGCCGTCGATCGGATTATCCGCGCACAATGAAGTATAATTGCGCGACGCGTTAGCTCCACGTGACAGGGGAAAAAAATCGCTACACGGCAGGTTACAAATTGGATTTATGTAAGACCTGGTTGCAATTCATTTTGGACGCGAGTTCGCTTGAGAACAGGATCTTTCGGTAGGACAAATAATTTTTTATCCGTACGCGGCAAAACACAAATTAACACCTAAGCGACTCACTTCATATTTCTCTTTTTAATTGTCACAGAAAACGCGGGAAGCCCCAGAGATTTCGTCATTTGGAGAATCAGAACATTTGGAGAATTGATTTAGAGAATTTAAAGAAAGATCTCATCAAACTAAAAAATAATTTGGATCGAATCAATGTTATTAATGATATCTTTTCAAGCAAAAATATTGATAAAAAATAATTTTTCTAGTAATGTTGATCACTGCAAACAATATAATCACAGCAGGAAAGTTTAAATAAAACAGAAATCGATTAATAATACTTTTTTGTTTATGAGATGCAGCATGCAACTTAAACTTCAATTTTAATAATATAATATAATAATGCAATACTGCTTTGTTTATTTAATCGAATTTACGTGTGACGATAATTGGCTTTTGTGAATTAAGTTCACGATTTCAATTAACTGTTTTCGCCACTTGTGTAATAAAAATACTAACATGTGACAGCTTTGATGGATAACATACATAAAAAAATCACTTTTCAAAGTAAAAGCCCTCGACCTGATCACTTCAATCTGCTTTATCTGTAACTGTGTGCGTCTACCATTTGTATATCACTTATGTAATGACTTACATAATACAAACTACTTTGTGTATCACAAGGCTTTAAAAGCTTTTATTTATAACATATATAGTCCGTCCAAGTTGCATACCGGCTGTCACTCGACATGATTTCGGGAACCGATTTCGATAGCCACAGTGGAGCATGTCAAGGCGGTACATATTCAATGAAAAGAACCGAAAACGATGACGAAGTGATGTTATCACCGAACCGCTAAACGTTACATCGCGTTTACAGCACAATTATATAACACCGTCTGTGGAGTGTCGAATTCTTTGAGGAAACATTTCGTTAGGTTGCGTGATCGGGAAGATGTGTACCGAACTTTCTTCCGACCTTTGAGTCACATCTTCGGAATATTCCGATATTTACACGTCGGAAATCTTAATGGAAAAAAGCGAGACTGTCAAGAGAGGAACGTTCGATTACGTTAAAGTACAGTGCACATTTTGCAACCCAAAGTTTGCTTCAGAATTAGCGTCTTCGTCCGCGCGAGCTGTGAGGTCTCATCGATTTTTAATTCTCGCGAACGCGTAGATCGCGTAAAATCACAAGTTTCAACATCAAACGGTCTTCCCCCAAAGCTTTCCAAAACGTCCTTTGTTTCGATAAACAACTGACTGCACATTCTAATTTACGAGCGGCCTTCACGAGACCAAGTGTAATACGTTACGTGTTACCTGTGTAAGGACTATGATGGATTACGACACGGCCGATCGACTTCGAGAGCGATTGATGACCGAATTCGGCAATATCTGAGCTATTAGACTCGTATCGGGATTCGGGACAGAAATGAGGGACAAGAAAAGAACACAACATGAAGTCGGCTTTAAACGTCCTTTGGCACGCGAGTCGGACATAATCTTTACGATTTATAGGGCGCCATTCTGTCGGGCATTTTTTCTTTACATTGTAAATGCAAATCAATTTAGAATCCATGACCTAGGGGAGATCCAAGCCGACACGATTAACCCGTACACAAATTCCGAGTCCGTCGGAATATGCCAGTGACATTTCGTGGCGTGACGGTTACGATTAATAAAATCCGCGTATTTTGTTCACCGATATTGTCCTTCACCGACCGCCGCGCCGCTCGTTTTAATAAGCAGTCTCGCCGCGCGTAGCACGGAAGACTATATTAAACCGATATATACGGTCTTACGACATTCTCCGCCAACCGTGACCGTTAAATCTTACGTGTGGGAAAGAAGAAAGCGGCCGTAACGACGTCGAATTTATAGATGGCAATTCTTGGCGTTGATATATACCTCGTTAGAATCGCTTAATCACTGGAATTTCTAGCAATAATAGCAAATATCGAGTTCAGGACACGCAATTTCCCAATCAGCACCCAAATGGTTATACGGCAACGTACTCTATCTTATCGAAATTACCGCTGATTACCCAGTCAAACGACGAAATTTCTCGATTGCCCTTGGGCAGGGAAAGAAAGTGATCGAAAGCAGAGGAAGGTAGGCGGGCGTTGAGTATCACTCGCCCAGGTACACATAAGCTTGTGTCATCTGTCGAATCCTCGTGGTTAGACTACGGAAAAAAGAAAGTTGTTGAGATTTGTAAACGTCATATAAGAAAGTATTTGCATTACGTTACTCAGCTCAACTACGTGAGGAAAGAAGCGGCGGTCGTAAAAACGATTAGCTCTCTTCCTGCTTGCTCATTCGCGAGCATCAAGGACGGACGGGTATCGAAAAGTTGCAAAATCCGCGAAATTATCGGAGGACACCCGTAAAAGGTGTCGAGGATGTTGTGAATTATGGGCATCGGAAACTTACGGTGCGAAATTAACTTCTATCGCGTGCTAAGCCCCTACTTACGGCTTGACAAATCGCCACGGGCCATGCCGAAGGTCTAGATGGATATTAACGAAGATAAACGGCCGGTTGTATGTCAGCATGGGTAGAAAAAAAAGTGCGATAGATATTTAGTCTACGCTAAATGCCGATAGCTGGGGTTAATTAAATTATAAGTATCTATATATACGAGAAGAAATATATAACACAATACTAGTCGAAGCATCTCTAGAGGATAAATCAGGATTATAAATTACGGATTCTTGTGATTAGTTAATGAAGATTATTACATATACTATTCGATATAATTGCAAATAGAAAAGAATTTTTTTTACTATGTACAATATATTTATACAGATATATTAAATTGTTTACTTGGTCGCGCACGCGACCATCACATATATCATTCTAGATAATCTGTCGAGATACACGCGCAGGCTTTATTTACGATCCAATTAATTCGTTACGCACACCGCTGTGCGTAACGTTAGAAAATGATACAACTTGCTTTGTTGTCGGATCGTTACAGGAAGTCGTGTAATCCTTACGTCGTCTTCGCGTCTTCGTCACAGCGATAAAATTACTATGATTGGACATTCGCTACGAGAAAATGAATTATGGCAGGAGGAACAGAACGGTGAAAACTCTCGAGGCCCATATGCCGTATGGTTTGCGTGCGTTCAACGCGCAAATACGCACTGTCCGTTTCAGGAAATGGTTTTCTTCCTACTCTTTGAACGCTTGTCGAATGTGAACTTAGAGCACGGGTTTGCGTGTAACGGCGACTTTCATCTTCCCATAACAATCGCTTATGTTAAACATTTAACTACGTCTCGAGCCTTTCGAGAGAATCAACCGCGTGTTTTCTCAAGTTATACTGTCTCTCATATCGTATGCGAACGCACACACAGAATTTCTATAACCATTTAAGGATATAATTACAAAACCGTTCGATTTTCCATTTTAAATCAATCTACGACTTCAAAAATCATATTCTGTATTAATAAACCATCGCGCGTCAGTTTTAATCAACGCATAGGTACTCATAATAACGAATAATTACCCAATAAGGACTCGGCACATAGTTCTCATTTAGAATCATCTCTCAATCTTTCCTCATACATTGACGTGTCGCGACAACTTTTTTTTCTTGCAAATCGATTTGGTATTTACTAATTGGCAATCAGGTTGACCTCGGGGTCGACCATCCGAGATACGAGATACGTAGAAAAAGGAAGGCGGTAAGGACAGATAGGCAAAATCGATTTACATCACATTTCTCGCGTTTCTTCAGTGATACGCGTCCTCGAAAATAAGATCGGTCTTAATGCCAGCATTTCATAAAAACGATAATAGGAATAATTAATAAATTATCTCTCAATGTACGTGAAAGAAAAAAGATTATGATACTGGCGCATTATGTTTCTAATTAAACCTGTCACAAATTAACGAAGGGCGGATGAAAAGTAATATATTGTACGTATCAGTTATCAGTTGGGTACTCTGCGAAGCCCGCGATGAAAGAGACGCGAGAACTAGAGTATTACGGAATCAAGAGAACATTTCACGCACAATTATATAATTAAATTTTGCAACGAGTGTGTAATCCCATCTGATAATGCGCGACGACTGTCGACAAAAATAAGGCTTTGTTCTCGGCACGAAAACTCAAGTTTATCGCTTACCGTTCTCATTTCACGCGTGTCTCCGTGTCTCGTTGCATTTAAACACGGGTTTTCTCGCTAGTGACGGAAAATGAAAGCGATTCTTTTCCTCGAGGGAAATTCTCACCTCAATAACTATCTCGCGTTCTCAGCGTGTTTCTTAAGCGTGAAACGCAACGATCGATGCGCGACACACGCGAAATAGTTACATCGGAGCAAAAGCTCGTAATCGTAAGCCCGTTTCATAATCATCTACGTAATGCGTTCAGGTGCCTTTATTAGTTCACAAACATGTTACAAAGCGGACTCGAATGTCCAAGGACTCGAGAATGATAATCCCACCAAACGCGATAGTATCGTCGAATGATAGTCTCTCAATTGATGCATCTCGAATTACAGAATGCCGCAAGAAATTGGCAAGTTTGTTTTCTTTAGCAACGATCGTAAATCCTCATCGGGATTCTCGAAGTGATGTGGTGTTGCAAAATATATGATAAATTACGCAAGAGATGCTGAAGAACACTTCTCATGTATACCTTGAAAAGCTACAGGCACCACATGACGCTACTTTAAATATCTGTTGAGTTTCTTGGACTATAAAATTATTAAATTATGCCTAACTGATTTTCTATAGGTTAGGTTATTTACGTGGCACCGTTCCAAGTAATATGTTTATTAACTTTTAATGTGAGAAGAAAATGCATTTTCAATACGTTCTCTAATAACATTTGGATAGTTCTTTATGAGATAAACAAAAATTAAGGCCAAACGGATTTAACTGCACAACAAGCAGACTAATGAAATTTTGATCATTAGCTGATTGCGTTCTAATAAAGATATAGAAGCTCAAGAGATAAATGGTGTGCTAGATTCGTGATAAAACGTAATGTCTTACTCGCTTTAAAATATATCCTTGAGTAATGCTTGAGGAAGAAAGATAGCCTGCAAAGTACGGAACTGACCATGCCGATAACTTTTCACTCGCACTTGACGAGATATACGTGCAATATGTAATGAAATATGCTAATTCACGGAGTTACCGTCTTAACTTCTTGTCTACAGTGGAAAAAAATATTTAATTCTTAATTCTAACAATAAGAGACAATTTATTCCACCGCGCACAACACACGTTGTGCTAAATATACTTTGACATATTATCACGAAAAATGATATTATTATATCTCATGTAATCTGAAATATTTCCTTAGAGCCTTATCGCTCTAGACATATACGTGTTGCATATTTTATTAAAATTCCAATTATTTATTCAAAGAATCGCTTCTTTCTAACTATTTTTTATTTCTACCAACGTAGATTAACTTTAATCTCGATTTAACTTAGATACTGTTTATCTTCTTCTAATTTTCAGAACTAAGAAAAGATAAAAAGTAAATTAAACCAAGATTAAAGTTAATCTGCGTTGGTGGAAATAAACATATATTATATCGATCAAACTGTTGATCCCTTTAGTCCCGAAACAATTCAATCTTTAATACTAAATTGTGTGTTTATATACATAAGCCTACGTGAATCACTCTTAGCACATGTTAAGGTGTTATATGAATATTCAAATATTGTAGAAGAAAAAAATATTACTGACAGCAGAGGACACCAGAAGATCAATGCAATACTACTCGGATATGAGAAATGTTGAACATTTTTATATGTGAAGTTTTTATTGCAAGGTGATGTTACATGTCGTCATGGAAAGAAATGAGTCTGAATTTGCTATATCTCAATCCCGTTTTAAACAAGTTTTGTCATCAATCCTCCGTGATATATTTTTTCCCCTCGAAGACATTTCGTAATTTATTTCTCGCTTCGCACGTATTGGAAAGTGTGGCTAATTTTACGATGCGGTGGCTCGCGAGTGTATAGTGAAACGCGCATATAAATGAAAAAAAATATATACGTGTCGACGTATAATTAATAATGCCAGGAAAAGTTACGGCTGTGAAGTGCGTTTCGGCGTGGTGGCTAAGTTGTCGCTTCCGCGAGTCTGCCAATCGGTTCGATAGATCGGAATCGATCGACGCGCAAGTGTAAAGTAATCCGTTTCAAGATGCACAAGGTTACACCGCGATGTTTGTGTTATCTCGCTACCTTGTAACATATATCTTTTTACGCTCATTAGCGTTCACGCATCCGGCGAGGTGACGCTCGTTCGCTACTCAGGAAGCGAAATGGACTATCGGGGGCCACCGATAACGAGGAAATATACCCTTAGGTGCAGAATGACGTAGATCCGCATCTTCAATATCGGAAGTTTCGCCCGTGAACGTGCAACGTGTCGTCGATTAATAAGTCAATCTACATGCCCTATGGCGATATTGAATTTCAACTTGTGCGCTGTCGCGGCTTCTTCTTACAAGCCCTTACATAATAGGAAGGAAAACGGCAACGCGATATAATCGCGAAGGAAACTCGTGGGCCGCTTGGGGTTTTGCTTACATTAACGAGATGTCAAAAGGAACGGCGTGCACACAACGGTAAAATGTCAATGGATTATTCATAGATGCACGAACTGCGGACAGAAAAAAGTGTAATGTAACGTTCATTACGGACACTACCGTTCCGCTGTGACAGGATGTAATGGTTAGGGATCTTCGTTAATGACAAGTACACCGAGCGCCGTTTTTTAATGAGGACGTTTACATTAGAGGTGGACAATAACGATGATTACGACGGTGCCATATGCGGCATTGACGTTATAACCATCTTTATTAGCCATTTAATACTGCGCAAGCAGTTTTATGGCATTTGACATTTGTCCTATGATCACGCATTCCCGTTTTAACACACAGATGCCCGATGAAGAACGGATATTCTTTTTTCTACAGCGAATAGCCTTGCTCCAAATAGTACAAATAACGCTCTACTGATAATTATTCACTTTTGCCACATTAATAGACAAAAGCTCACCTCGAAGATCGTATTTATTACATTCCCAGAAGGTTGGAACGACAAGTTTGCACGATGACAGCATAATTATCCGAGGAAATGGCGGAAATGAGGAGCAGCGCCGCCTTAAAAGATTGGCGACGCAATTAATGGGACATCGCGAGCTGAGCGTGCATTTTCATAATGTCCGACATATGCACCGTATCAAACTTAATGTCGTACCTTAATCACACGGACACCAAGGACATTCCGAGCAAAATTTCTCTGCGCGCGCGGTATTACTCTTTTCGACTACCAATGAGATGGGACGTTTTACTGTTGTTCTTTTCGAACGTTACGCAAATTCAGTTAATATTATCTTGATGTCTCTGAGAAAGTGTTAGCACCTTATTTTCGGAATTTCGACACTGACCCTTTTCTAAAAAATTCCAATTACGTTACCAATTACATTTGGAAACGTAAAAATAAGGACTTAAAGTGTAAATTTTATATTTTCCTCATATAAAATTTAAATCTAACATTTTTTTTTAATTAGAATTAATTTACATTCTAATACTTTTCGATATAATTTTTGGAGCACTATTCCGAATTCTCTAGAAAATATCAAATTTCAGAAAAAATTCACTTATGGAGATTTAGAACTTAAAAAAATTCAGATTTTTAAAGATACTAAAGTTTTTTTGTTCAGATTTTTACGAAAAATTATTCATGCAATGATTGATCAACCATTGGAACTTTTTATCATTTCAACCTATTAATCGCGAAAAATCTTGAAACGTATCAAGAATTGTATATGTATATTACACATTATAAATGCAAATGTAAATGTGAATGAAGGCGAATGTAGATGTAAATGTAGACATAAGCGTGAATGCTAACTTCGTAGAGATGTATATATCTCATTAGACTTTATCATAAACATAACATTATTCTTATTATTCAAAAGTAGAAAAAAAGCTCATCAGAATTAATTTTTTTATAATATGGATAATTTTTTATGTCAAATGTATATAATACAACTCTCAAAATTCTCTCTGAGAAAACTGTTAACATTTCTTACTTTATTTCAATATAACACATGTGTATTGATATATCAAAGCAGGCAGTTCTTTTTTCAAAAAAGATTGCATTTGACACCTTCTAGGGTCAAACTTCACATACGGAGTTCAAAATCCGTTTCAGAGTATCATGTTACATGGGTATGACACAGGTGCGGCGCTTCGAGGCTGACCGGTATATTGAGTTCCACAAAAATTCCTAACGACGCCTCACCGTAAATGTCATTCTCCCTATCTCTTTTTCATCTTCTTATTCTGTCATTTACATATAGCCATTCAGAATCAGCGTTAAACTGTAGGTTGTGTATAATCCACGTGCGCAACACATGTATATGAAGAGAAGTCACCACGCTCAAGCACGAGTAATATAGGAGAACCCAGTTATCCGTCAGTTAGTAAAAAATTCTTTGTCAGACGTATGGATTGGCAAAGTTGTACTCACTTGCGGTTCAACAAGCAAATTTTGCTACTGTAGGATACACAGCAACCATCATAAATTCTGGAGATCAGATCAAATTCCGCAAAGCCTGATAGCTGACATGCACTGTCTTCCCATAAACGCGTAGTCTGGCGACACCACCGTTGGGGTAGAGGTTGAATCGCAAGTGAGTACAACTTGGCCAATCCGTACGTCTGACAAATAATTTTTTACTAACTGACGGATAACCAAGTTCTCCTATTACTCGTGCCCAAGCGTGGTGACTTCTCTTCATATACGCATGTGTTGTGCACGTGGATTATACATATTGTATATACACAACCTACAGTTTAACGCTGATTCTGAACGGCTATATTTTTTTAGAGAAATTCTCTTGGCAAGACATACTCTCGGTGGTTTGCCATTGCCTTCCGAGAGGAGAACGAACGAATATAATTTTTCTAGCTCTACCGGGAATCGAACCCGGGACCTTTGGCTCAATAGACTGGTGCGCTGTCTACTAGGCCACGCTCGTCCTCCTATCTTTCGCTCTCGCACGATGGGGGATTTTTGAGATATCGACTCGCGAAATATATCTGTCACTGTCATGACTTCGATAATTTCATCATAAAATCGCGCTTTGTTCGACACTTTTGTAAATATTCTTTTTACACGCTGGACATTTACAATTTTACACAAATATTTATATTACTCAATTTTGTATCTAGCTTTATTACGAAGACATCTATTCCACCGACATTTTTATTTGCTAAATTTATTTGTATAAAATTTTATTTCTCTGCAAGGGCTTGTTAAATATAGGTAACAGACGAGTTTACTATTCCAATTATAATGATGATGGGCATTATTACAGAGGAATGATGTGCATTTGACGCGGGTGCAATAAATCAATCACATATATCGGATCGTAATTTGCCTCTTGTTATCGTACTCCTAATTTGGCACGATCGTTTATATAGCGAGCAATGACTTGGGATAAATTGGAATAATCTGTGTATAATTAAAGTCAATATCATTAAGCTGCGCAATGCAAATTCAATAGACAAGCACGTAAAAGAAAAAAAACGCTACAGATCATTAAGAAGATTTAATATCTTTCCCTGTGGCCTTTGAACTGCGTTCTTAATGTACCATTTCTAAAGACAAGGTAAGCATTTTTTCACGGGAATAATAATCGACGCTGTAAATAAAAATACATGTCTTACATTGATTTCTCTTCGCTGTGTATGACTTAGCGCCTTACTGGCCCCCAGCGCGGTTCAATTAAGTCTTCTTTATTCGCTCAAAAATGTACATTACGCAGAACCGCAAGTACGAAACACGGTGTTTCATTAGAGTTACCGTACCGGTCGGGACGAAACGCGCGAGTGCGCGTCTGAAAAACCGACGTCGGAGACGAAAAGGAACGCGCAAACTCGTTCAGTGCAAAACTCTTGCAGCGAGCGCAGTCCTTGGGCGGCGCCCGGTCGCGAAGGTAGGCCACACCGATGCAAAATGCACTTGATTTACGTGCGAAAATAGCCAATTAACTGGCGTAATCGGCACGCGTCCCGTCGCGTCGCGTCCTCTCGACGCGCAGTCGCGGAAATATCCAACATCCAACTGCGCGTACGATCTATCGGGGTATAATGGGTGCTGCGTGCGAAAGTCCAGGCGCATTAACACGTAAAAAGGAAGCGAGAGAGGAACGACGATGACGGTGACGACGAATTTCTTCGCATCTCTCTGCGCGAAGGACGAGAACGGTGCAAAAACAACGGCGGCAGACTTGACGCGCGAAGCGACGGCGGCGCGCGGAATTCGAGAGCGCAACGAGCGTTATGCAACGATCAAACCGGAATGTCGAGGTGCTCCACGCCCCCGGGAGACGCCGAAAATTCTCGTCAATCTTCCTCTCGCAGGAAGGAAGAGTGGGAGCAGAAGATGTGCTTTCGCGATGCCTACCACTCTACTTTGATATCGCGCGCTTTAAACGACCGCTCGATAAAAAAATTTGGAACGACAGATTTTTGAATGAGGACCCCGCTCACAGTGAAATCATGCATTGTCTGACGATAAAGATATAAATGCGCGGAGGTGGCATTATTATACTCATCGCTTAATTAATCAATTAATAGTAAGCACGTATCGCATATCTCGGCCGAGATTGTACAACTGCACAAAATGTGAAACTTGAAATCGACTAACACTAGCTTTAGTACCAAAGAAATTATAGAGATTTTAACATTGACATTCGAACGCGACAGTTTCCCAGTTCGGTCTGCTGATGCAACAGTAAAAATGATATAATCACTCGCACGTGTGAAAACGTCAAATCGGATAAGTACGATCCGGATAATAAACTGAGAAGGCAGGTATTTGCACAGAAAATGTAAAATTAAAATTGGTAACGTGCATGTAGCAATCCCGATTTGGTGCTAGAAATTACGTCACGTCGGCTTTTCTTTCGCGTTAAGATATATACACAGATATAAACAGATTTAATCGTGCAATAAAACAATCTCCATGGCTTGTTAAATTTTATCGTTGTCTAAAAGCCCCCGTTTAAATGCGCGTTTAATGCGTTCACCGATGCGGTGCCTCGCGTAGCTATATGTAGAGTAATGTTTTCTGGCGACAGATAAACGGCACGCGGTCGCAGGTGGAGGACATGCGGGCGAGAGAGTAGAACAGCAATCGGCATGGCATTATCGCTTATGCAATCGAAGCTTCACATCGATTTACGTTGGTTTCAGATCGAGACGACAGCGGCGGTGGCAACAACAGCGGTAGCTGCCGCCAACCCGCTTTCCTGGCACATCCCAAGGCCGTCCTTGGTCGGGCGCAGCGAGAGGGACAGCGAAAATGGTAGCTGGGCTCATCACTTGCATCCGAACTCCCCCTCGAGAGGGTCGACGTCGTCTCAAGGATCCACCGCCAGTACACACGTAAATTTCGCTTCTTTAAACACGACTACTCGTGCAGCAATATCGAAATTGGCCTGATTTTAAATTAAATTAAAATTAAAATTAAAACTCGCTTTACGATTAACTTAAAAGCCCTGGAATTAAAATTCCAATGTAAATCCGATGAAAAGCTGCTTTATTTCGTCAAGTCCCTCGTCCGATGGACGCCAATGATGAAATTCTACGAATAATTTTAAATTACGCACAAAAGTCGCACGATAAATTTGCCAGTCGGTCCTGATATCAAAATGATAAGTCCAGCTTTCTACTTTACGTGCTTGAAGAAGTTTTGCGGCGATTGCATCGTCGCACACTTCCAGCCGCCGAGAACACTTCAACGCTCACGAACACATTGAAACATAGATGCAAAAATGTTCATAAACAGACAAAAATGTTCATAAACATCTTGATGGTGTAAACAAAAATCGCAATTCGGTTAAGGTCCCAACTTGCCTTATTTTCGCGGAATCTCAAGTTTAATTTCTTTTCGCGACGCGACGCGATGCACATTGCAGACAGTAGCATCCGACGTCCGCTGGTCACGCTGGGGACAACGATCGGCAAATAATAAGTGTGGGAAGACTCTTCTCAAAAGTTCGAGACGAGTTTTCTCGGATTTTATAATCAAATTTTCCGGTGATTACATGGTTTGCAGAGCGCCGCGTCGGGAACGTTGCTACTCACGGCCGCGAATCTCGCGAATCTCGCCGCTATACATCCGCCCACGGTGACGGCGCCGAAGCAGATAGACACCGCCTCGGTGGCCAGCAGCACCCACTTCACGGTCGTGAACGGTCTCGGCAGACCGGCCACCGTCTACAGGAAGTCCTGGTGCGCGCGAAATCAGCTCACCGTTCTCGTGTGCACCATGAGTTTTCTGTTCATGGTCGGTCTGCTCGCCGGGATCCTTTACATGGAAAGTGAGTATCTGCCGCAGCGGCAGCGGCTATTGCCACATCCATTGCATTTCAACACCGCGTGCGATCTCCGCGGATTCACCATCCACGAACTTCCTCGCTGATGTTTACCTCTGATTGCAGTGAGGGCTCGCGACAAGTACAACTAGGCCGAGGGTGAGAGCGGGAGGAGGAGGAGGAAACGGCACGTGACCATGAACGATGATCATCGTGATAGAAACGGGCAATGAAGAAAATGACTACTGCGGAGAGAACGGAGCTGGGAAAAACGTTTCCATGAAGACGAGAAAGAGAGAGAGAGAGAGAGAGAGAGAGAGAGAGAGAGAAAGAGAGAGAGAGAAAGAGAGAGAAAGAGAAAACGCAAGATCCAGTCACGATATTAATTTGACTTACTCATATTTACACGTATATGTACATCTGCGTTGTAAGCCTGTTCAGACCACTCTCGGTCCGTAGACGTTCCCGGCGGTTAGAATTTTAAGTATATATATATGTATACATACTGTATTGCACCGCGACAAACGTGTGGTACGTGAAAATCAGTAATTACATTTGTGTAATGAGCAACGTACTGTTAAGGGGTTGACGAGATCCTCGCGATGGGATACTCTTGCGTATTTATGCTGGAATTTAACGAAATTCGTCGGATTGTCCCGCGAGATACGATCCGACGAATAACATAATATATTTTATGTTAATTAACTTCTTACCGCGTAGCGCGTGTCATGTAGAGCACAAGCAAACTTTCTCTAAAATTTCTTCACTGTTTTACGTGTGTGACTTATGACACCTCTCTGCACGCCGCATATTTTTTCGCATGGAAAGATACATGTGGTAAGGGGTTACGGACGATAGTGACACACGATAGTGATCCGCGATTGCTCCAAATAAAAAGCATAACTTTTCGCGTAGCGAATAAAAACGAAAAAACTTCTCCTATTTAGTTCTCAATCGATTTATCGTTCGTAAATCGCGTGTCGACATTATCGAGAGCCGATGTAGAGAAGAGGTATACGATAAAATATCACTCGAGTGTCACTAATCCTAGTCGTCCAACGCAAATCTCGAATCTAATAGTATTTTGAATAACGAGTACCGACGGACAGTTCGAAGCAATCGACGAGATGGGACCAAGATAGTGAATATCTATTTAGGGCCTGTAATTTAATTTTTACTAACAAGCTGCCTTAATCATATCTGGATTTCCGTCGGATTGTTATTCCGGGAGCAAATGTAAACGGAAAAGCAATGAAGGGCGGTCGCGTCGATCGCTTTTCGCGTCTGTGATATTACTTGCGTATTAATCGTCGATTCAACAAGAAACTGTCAAATATAGTAAACGTCGTTTCATTTCCACCTGTCTTTTGCAGCATATTGATATAATATTCACATAACAGCTGGAGAATGATATGATATCCTGAGGTAAGCATCCTAATCTATTAGATTTCTTATTTATTTGCCACAAATTCGATATTTATTTATTTTGATATATATTTTTAATACACTGAGAAAAAAAATATTTAGATCCATTTTATTTAGATTGCTGTGCCAATAGGATATTTACCTCGATATTTACTTAATATAATACACATATTTATTTAGAATTAAATATTTTTATTTAAATTAAGTAAAAATATCTAATTCTAAATAAATATGTGTATTATATTAAGTAAACAAATTATTGACAGCAATCTAAATAAATATTTTCTTTGATCTAAATAACTTTTTCTTAGTGTATAAATATTCAATATTTTCAATTAAAAACTCAACTACTGAATAAATTAAAATAAAACTAAATGTTGTATGCTTAGGCATAAAAAATAATAGAAAATTAATATATTAAAAAATATTTCTTTAAATCTCTATTTTCCTTTAAAATTTTCTTTAAAAAGATGTTTTGGCGCCACATGTGTATTAAACGTATATAAAGTACGACATAAAGCACTTACCTCTACTTCTCCAAGAGTCTGCGTCCATCTGTAATTCGGCATGTCTGCACCGTTACCGCTGTTAGGCTTCAGCTTATTTTTCTCCTTTTCATCTTCTTCGTCCTCATCGTTGTCTTTCTTAGAATCGGTATTTTCGAACTCATCATTCTTAGCACTGTCGTTATCGCTGCTAGATCCCGCGACAGCAGAGTCATTTGCTAATTTCTGTATAACAAAAAATTATTTAATTGAGTATTATAATTTGTATAATTCAAAGAAAAATATAAAATGATTGGCCATGGAACCTAATGTATTAAATTCATAACTAAGTTCTAAATAGTATATTGTCAAAACATGTTATAAAACGCTTGCAACGCTGTTTTTGCAATCTACCTATGTGAATCTGGTATCCGACTTTGAAAAAATTAATTTTTCGATACGGAAAAAGTTAGTATTTTGTTTGTAGTAACAAAAATTTTATTTGTAGTTCAATACATTAAAAATTACAAAAAAATTTTTTAACTAACTCGCACCCGACATTGAGATATCTCAAATCCGCTTGAGACTGCACAAGTGGATTTCCGAGCGGATTTCAGATATCTCAAGAAATGGTAAAGTTATAGGTCTTGGCTATTTTGTTTAAATTGTCACTTTTGAACGGAGAGAATGTTATTCTTGTGTGGGACCAATTTGAAAGTGTGCTTTCGAGTAGAATTCTGCAATGCAACCAAGCACTTTAACACACGAATTTTGATACACGGCTTTGTACTAATTTTAATGCTACAATTTTGCACTCTAATTACTGTAAATTTTATGTAACACTGAGAATCTCAATCAAGATCGAAACGTTTAGGTATCAATCTAGATAATAGATTACCATCTTAATAATAAGTATACTACTTTTATCTGATATCTGACAATTAAATTTTTATGTTTTGACAATATACTATTTAAAACTTAGTTATGAATTTAATACAGGCTCTGTGGCCCAACAACTTTATATTTTCCCTTGAATTTGATTCAGAGCAAGCCTCTTTATCATAGTTTAATTTTAATTAATTTGTACAATGTCTTCCATATCTTAACCCTTCGCAGAACATGTGTAATTTTGCTGCTTCCGTCAAACACGTGGGTCTAGGCCAGTTAAGATTTTCAAGCTGTAATAGTGCCATAAAAAGTCTGAAAAAATTCAAGTATACTTTCGAAGACTTTAAAAATCTATTTATACCGTTATATATGTCTGATTTTTGTTTAAGTTTTTTTTATGAGTCCGTAAAGTCTCCGAAAAATTCAAAACTGAAATATCGACCGGATCTTTAAAGCCCCATTTGTTCTGCGAAGGGTTAAAGAAATCATGAAATAACATAGAATAAAAATTATGACCGATATTCATAGTCGGATCTTATATATATGTAATATAGATCTTACATATCGCCTTAAGTTCATCTTTAGATACTCCATAGCCAATAAAACGAGTCGTACAGCATCTAAAGATAAACTTGAAACAATCTTAAATATAAGATCTGATTATGAATACCGGCCTATAACAACTATTTCACTATGTAGATACCTTGTTCTCTATTTCTTCCTGTAATTTAACAGCCTGCTCGTCAGTTAATTCAACTATTCTAGAATCGTTATCTATTTTCTCTTCCTCCACTTGTTCCTCTTTTCTTTTCTTCTCGAGTCTTTCCTTACGCCTTCTCTCTTGCTCTGCTCTTTCCGCTTTTTCGGATGCAGCTTTGGCAAGAGCACCGGCTTCGTGTTTCTTGAATTTGCCCATGACAAGCTGCACATAAAGGAACAAATCTAAGTAATTTAGAACTTTTTAGAATAATAATATAAGGAAATTACTCCACGTTACTTTTCATACACGCAATTACCTTTTCAGCTGCCCCTTCGCCACCTCCGGTATAAAAGTCTGTTTTTCTCGCCAGAAAACTGAAGAAGGTGTCCAGCAACTAAAATAAAAAGAGCAAAAAAATCGTATCTTCCGGACAGTTTCGTGAAATTGCAAATATTTTATCGCGCGAGTTAACCTCAACAACCGAGAAAACGATACTTACGTCCTGCACACCGCCCTCGTGTTGCTGTGCCAATGCCAGCAACATTCCATCAAATTGGTCCTCGGTCTTCGTCATTGTTCCTCGATATTCGAGCGTGTCACAATTTACTTTGCGAAAAAAAGGCCGCGATAAATCGTTAAACGTAGTCAAACGTTCGCTAAGCGTAGCAACGGTAACGCAGCAAACGCAGCACGAACCACGCAGCTTTGTTGCTCGATTCCGACACCTGACTGACCTGACACCACGTCACAGTATCGACCGGATTCATAGAGATATAAGAATAGAGTGCGCGAGTCATATGCTCGCACGTAAGAGACTGCGATATAGGAATAGAAAGAGAACGCTGCATATGGGCCCCTGCTGTCTTTGTCTATGCACGCATGCGTCTTTGCGCTGCTCAGTGTCTATAACGCATGTAGAGATATAACCTATAATAACGCATTTATGTTCTAACCCCTTGAACCCCTTTGAAAATATATCCTTAAATAATAATTCCCAAAATTACCAAAATTATTACAGCAAAGTACATATTGTAGTATTACCATAAAATATTACTTTTTTTTTAATATGGAATTGAATATGGAATTGTATATAAATATACTCAATATATATAATAATAAAACAAAATTTATTACATGTTGTTCATACAATGTTAATCATAGAATAGAATAGAATCCTATTCAGTCTTTTATTATTTAACACAAAAATTAAATTTTTTAAACACAAAAAATAAATTCTTTTAACACAAAAATTAAATCTTTTAAATCAGTCTTATTATTTAACACAAAGAAATAAAATATAAAAAAATAAAAAAATAAAAATTTTACTACAAACAATATAATATCAAATGCACATTATTAAATATTTATAAAAATATACAGTTTTGCTATTGTCCACTGAAAATCGTGAGCTTATTATTTTGCATTCGTATTCTTTGAAATCACGAGATAAAACATCGAGAATACCGAGGTACAATCTTTCATGACCTGCACATCACTGCACATGCGCGCATAGACAAAGACAGCAGGGGCCCATATGCAGCGTTCTCTTTCTATTCCTCTATCGCCTTTTCAGCTCGCTTGCGCACTCTATTCTTATATCTCTATGACCGGATTGAAACGACGCGACCAACTGAGCGATACCGGTAACGTACTCTGACGACAGAGCAGCAGAAACAGTTTCGAGTCAGTTATCGATAGTCAATATATTTTTAAATGTAATTCGATCTTTTAAATTTTTATTTTAGAAAACAGAATAATTGCAACATTGCAAGAAGCAATTCTTGAATATTATCTTGAATAAAAAAGATAATTGCAAGAGATGATTCCTGAATATATCTTGAATAAAAAACGATAATTGCAAGAGGTAATTCTATAAAAATAACTGCATTTATCTTCGATATAATGTTCGTTACTAAATATTTTAAATGTTCTTATATTAATACATGCTTTCGTGTTCAGCATTCTTTTACAAGATTGTTTTCATTCAGAAAGATTTTATCATATTTATCGATTTTTACAGTATTATCGTATTATTGATTATTTTTTTGTATAATAAAATTTTACCGTAAACCCAGGTAGAACAAAAAGTCACAATGAAGTAAAAATGATGTTAAAATCATGGCAAAATGGACTAAAAATCGTCATTTTGCCTTCATTCCGGTTTTATTGTGACTTCCTGTTCCACTGGAAACTGGTGCGTGAATTTTATGGCACGCATTACGTTGTAAATATTACAAATATTCCCTGGGTTCCGTAAAGCGCATATGCACGCATTTTATATAGTAAACGTTACGTATGCTATAGATAAATGCGCCCATATGCGCTTTTACGGAACCCAGGGTTTGACATTCACGTTAATGGAATAATTATTACGTAATCTAGACGTAATAAAATTTGTATAAATTCCGTCATATTCTAAATTTCATATATTAAAAAAATTATTATTAAACATAATCAAATTAATCTCGTTGTACTCCACTTGATGCTCTAAAATTGAATTCTACCTTAATTAAATTATCTATATAATATTATACTATGCTTCCGTAGTCACCGTACATTTAACTAAACTACAATGCTTCCATTAAAAAAAAATCACTTTACCACACTGAGCGTCACGTCTACTTCGAAAATCATTTATAATAGATTATTATTATATACATTCCTATTTTCTTTTTTCTTCTGGCAATAAGTATTGATTAAATTTTTATAAATGTCGTTGTAATAAAGAATAAAGAATAAAATATCTCCCTCCCGGGAGATAAATAAGGGAGGGTCCTATTGTAATTGAATAAATATTTATTACAATATTTTTTAACTCACAAGCCCGTGACTTGTTACGGGATTTTTCGTGCCGATCACATTTCGCCGAAATCAGATAAAGGGCGCGCGGGTTGATTTTACTTAACCCTAGAATCCATGATACATTTTTTTGACCTTCTAATCCATGACTGGGGGCAATATCGACCCCACGCTTTATTTGATCGTAAAACCGGTCCTACAGAAATAAAGGGCCTTTAAACCTACATGAATTTCTTCGTTTTTTAATAACGAAGAGAATGGTATACGGTAAATTTAATTTTACTCAAGTTTAGTTAGTGAAAAATCCATTTAAAGACTGAAAAACGCAGAAAATCAGCAAAAACCTCTTTTTTTAAACAAAAATTTGTATCTTTTTTTGTAATCAACCGATTTTAAAATTTCAAACGGGGTTTTAAAGAGGACACATTAGACTATTAGAAAAAAATTGTCATCGCTATGTTCTGTTCAAAAAGTATATTTATTTGGGACTATAAAGATGAAGAAATTCGCAAAGTTGAAATACGGAAAAAGTCGATGAAAAAACCATAAAAAATTGTATTTTAAGTATTATTTCATTTTTATTTGATACAAAATAGTAAAAAATATGAAAAAAATGAAACATTATATCGCCCAGCCATTTTCTGCGAAATGTCAATCTTCTTAGGCAACGGGATTTTTACCGACTAAATTGTGTGATATTTCGTCTTAAATAATATTTATGACTATTTATGCTCAGATTACGTAATAATACATGATATATATTGATTCTAGCGAAAAAATAAAATTAGCTTACCGTGACGAAACTCAAACGGCAAGTCACGACTGGGGTCGATATCGACCCCACGCCCGCTTTACGACTGTGCTACTTCACTGCTAGCGAACAACTAATCTGCGCCCGACATAACCCTACTTTTAGAAAGTTGAAATGAATTATGGTTCAGGTCCTGAGTCGATAATGTCACTCGCTAGCTCAGGAGCGTAGTTCAAAGTTCGCCTGGGGTCGAAATCGACCCCAGTCATGGATTCTAGGGTTAACATCGCCCGAGCGCTCGAGCGACGAGGGGTGGAAGGAGGGCGGCGGAGGGAGGACAGAGGGGCACGACGCGGCCTTTGCCGACAATTCTAGGCAATTCGGAGAAACGTGCAGCAAAACAACATGCGATGGAAAAACCCAAGAAATAGTCGAACGAAAACCAGCATGGGAAGACTCACCGGCCGGCAGCTGAACGCCATCAATCGATCCATCTTACGATTAATCCTCTACTCCGTTAATCCTTTTATTCCTCCGTTGTTTAACGCACACTTTTATGCACTTAATATATACTTTTATGCACTGACACCTTTACATAGACACTACTACAGGCATTTTCGCGTGGCGAACGAATCATATCTCGGCACACCTTGACCGTGGAAAAATCTCGAGAAAGCGCCGCACACCCGGTAATCGTGACGGCTGCGACCGGCCACCTGTCGCAATTAATCAACCAGAATGCTCCACGACGCTTCTGTCATTGCTCCTCAATGCTCTTGACGATGCTCCTCGATACTCCGAACACCGAACAGCACTCGCGACTCGCGACACTCTCATACTCTCATCGGACGAACGAGTGCGGTGAAATAGCCCTATTCACTCCAACGTTTTTTTCACCCCAATAATCCTCCAACCATGCACTTTCGAGTCCCACGTGTTTTTTATAATGTTAATAGCTTTGAAAAATTCCCCAAAAATTATTATAATATCTTTGTACCTTCGACTAAAAATCAATGTAAAGAACATTTGAAAATCATTTATTTAAATATTTTTTTATAACAATTATATGTTGACAAACACACGTTACGACTCGTTTTACTTAAAAAATCATAACTCACGAACAAATTGACGAAGCTTAATGAACCAAAACGCAAATTAAAGCTAAAAGTAGTGCAAATGAGAAAAAAAATATAAAATAATTATTAATTAAATAGGAATACTTAATTTCGTCGTCGCAAATTTGGTAATTTTTAAATGGTACAGAAGGACTTTAAGGACTTAAAGAATGCTAGAAAAAGAATTTCTGAATAAGAAAAGGCGAATTTGAAGTGTGACAGATATTTTTTATGTAAAAAAATTAATTTTTTTTATATAATCGTAGCTCCTCCCCACCTCTTCCACCTGCCTCTGAGCCATAATAGACCTCTGTGGAATGTTAAATTTTTTTTTTAACGACAAAAATATTTTAAATACGGTTAAATTATACACAAAAATACATTTTTATCGAAAAAAATGCTCATTTACCTTTCACACAACACTGACATAATCCTCCAACCATGCACTTTCGTGTCCCACCGAGATTTTGATTGTTCCCCGTTTCGAGAGTAAATGAGCTAGGACTTTGAAATTTTTACCTGAGGTTCCCTGCCACAATAACTTTTTTCCGGCGTGGAGGGGATTCTCCCACGATCGTTTGTTTTCCGGAACAAACGACTGTTAGAAATTCGTGGGACACGAAAGGCATGGTTGGAGCGAATAGGGATAGGTATAGGTACGCGAGACAAGCTTGCTGGAAAACGCGCGAACGCGGGACGCCGTGACGGATGTCGATCGCGAATGTCCGAGATACGCGCTGATCGCGGTCACGGGAACTGATTATCACGCCGCGACGATTATCCGTTGCCGAATCCGGCACTTCGGACACTTGTTCGTACGCGAAATTTGACCGGAACGGAGTAAAAAGACGGCGGAAACGATCGCTTCCAACTACTCAATTAAACGAAGCGCGATGTTGATTGGCCGACAGTTACCAAATTTCAGTCACGTGACTGTTTAATTTCGCGCATCCAGCGTGGGAAATTTTTTAACACCGCGATCGACGTCCCGTTATGACGTTAATTGACGGGAATATTATACCTAGAAATGGGCGCCTGATTTTTTTCGCGTAAATGGTCACCTGCAGGGGTGATTTTTATACCCCAATTAAAAGTTATTGTTTATTAACCCTAATTCCTCCAACGTTTTTTCCGCCACTTACTTCCTCCAACTATGCACTTTCGTGTCCTACGCGTTCTTCATTATGTTAATAGCTTTGAAAAATTCCCCAAAAATTATTATAATATCTTTATACCTTCGACTAAAAATCAATGTAAAGAAAATTTGGAAATTATTTATTTAAATATTTTTTACAACAATTATATGTTGAAAAACGCACGTTACGACTTGTTTTATTTAAAAAATCATAACTCACGAATAAATTGACGAAATTTAATGCTTTAGCACGCAAATTAAAGCTAAAAGTAGTGCAAATAAGAAAAAAATTTGAGATAATTGTTAATTAAATAGAAATTCTTAATTTCGTTGCCAGAAAATTGGTAATTTTTTAGTGGTACAGGAAGACTTTAAAGATGCCAGAAAAAGAATTTTTGAATACGAAAAGACGAATTTGGACTATTTGGAGTGTGCAAGATATTTTTTATGTCAAAAAATTATATTTACATCACACGTGCGTGGAAAGTGGCCCATTACGCACGCGACGCGTGCGTGATAGACCACTTTTCACGTACTTGCAACATAAAATAGGGTGTGTAACACGTGTGTTAAGTTGAAAATTGGACGTGCGAGTGATTCACTCCGCACGTCCAATTTCCATCTTACAGCACTTGTTACACAAATAACTATTACATCACACGTGCGTGGAAAGTGGCCTATTCCGCGCGCGCCATCTGTGCGACAAATAGCCAATTTCCCACGCGAGAAATTCCCCACTTGAGCCCGTGCAGGAATGAGATATTGCCGCACTACACTGAGAAAAAAAAATCGTAGATTCAAAAAAATATTATTTGATTCAACTAAATGCAGCGGTCACAGGCTGTCAAGCTAACATTTGTTAATTCAAAAAATATTATATTTAAATAGATTCAGAATTTCTTGATATTACTCACGTATATTTGATTTAAATATATTAATATTTGCATTAAACAAATCACTACAACTAAACGAGTTTAGTCAAATTTACAACATTTTTTTCTCAGTGTACGTATAGCCCAAATGAGTGTGATAGTCGCACTCATTCAGAATCGATCACTTTTCCCACTTTGTACAATATACTATTTTTTTTATAATCGCAAGCGCCTCCTCTGTAGAATAGTCCTCTGTAGAATATCAAATTTTGTTAACAACAAAAATATTTTAAATACACTTAAATTGTACACAAAAATACATTTTTATCGAAAGAAAATTCTCACTTACTTACGGCCGGGGCACGAACATTGCCATACAAATGTTTTTAGGGGTGGGGGCGATTATCCCACGATCGTTGGTTTCCCGGAACGAACGACCGTTAGAAACGCGTGGGACACAAAAGTGCATGGAGGGATTAGGGTTAATTACATATTGTATATTTTTTATTATTCTATAATTTATTAGTATTTGAAGACAATATGATATATAGATCCACCAAATATTTTCTGAAGAAAGTAAGAAGAAATAAAAAAAATATTCAAAAACAAAAGGTTTCTTAAAATTTTAATGTTTATTAATGTTTATTAAAATCAAGAGACACGTATCAAGAGACACGAGAGTGTCTCGCGCCAAGTGCGCGTGGAGCGAGACAAACCGTGACTCTTTCACCTTTCACGCGACGCGTCGAGTTACGAGTACCCGAGGTTTTGAGTCTCAATAAATGACTGAACGGATCGAATTCAGTCTACTAATCTCAATCGATAGCTTGGGGTCGAATTATACGACAAAAGTGTTTTTATTTTTTCTCTACGTACCCTACAAGCGGAGATTTTGTGATGCAAAATCCGAAGTGTGTAAATAAAACTTTCGGATTTCGTGAGACCCGAAAATGCATGACGTCGATATGTCACATTCACACGACGTCATTTTTTGACGTCTTATTGATGGCAAAAATAGGCAATGTACGACATACCGGTTTCTAGAAATGTTTTTTTATGAAATTAAAATATTAAAATGTCCATTTGATAAACGTTTATTTAAAAAACGTTCTTTTTCTTTATCTAGGAAAAAAACGCTTTTTTAACTGTTTTTTTTTTTACATATCATGTGCGTATAGCCGCTTTCTCAAGGAGGTCACCCATCCTAGTACAGTACCGTGCCCGTGTTGCTTGACTTCGACGATCCAGTGGACAGTGGCGACCTTCTGACCCTGATGTTTCCTTATTAACTGTATAGTACCTACTTGTCTACAACAGGTACATTTTCAAAGTGTTCAAAAATCTGGTAATGATATCTTCTTGATAGCTATAACACTGCATGAAATAGTTATCATAAAACTATAATCACACGCAACTACATCCACTTTATACCATAAATTCACCACTTTAATCATAAAGTTGCGAAACAAGCATATTGCAGTTAATTTTGTGGTTTTTATTTTATTATTACTTTATTATACAATATTAAGAAGTAAAAATAGTTATATTACAAAAAGACCTTATTTGGACGACTTTAAGACGTTTTTAAAATGACGTCTTTAGATGGTCTAAGAAATGACGTCTTATAAACGTCCATTATTAGTCGTCGATGTCATAGCCCAAAAATGACTAAAAATAGACGTCGTAGTGACGTTATGGAATGACGTCAGTATAACATTTTTAAAGACATAGTCACTTTTTGGTCATTTGACATCATTTGTACAAACATGACTAGTATTTGACGTCAAAATGACTTGTGTTTTTTACCTAAGATTATCTCGAAATGAGGAGAAGGGGAATGCTACACTAGGCATGCAGATACATTCGGTCTCAAGATCTGATAGACAGACCACGCGAGAAGTTTTGCGCAACAATGTTGAGTCGCGTCATTTTTCTGATTTGTTGTATTTTAATGGGTGATATTGTGATAGCGTCGAAACCATTGTCGATTTTAGTGGTAGAGCCTGTTCCGTCGCCTAGCCACCACGTCTGGACGGAGCATTTGGTTAAAGGACTACTTCGCAAAGGTCATCATGTACACGCAGTCAGCATATTAGAGACTAAGATCAAGGGTAAACTCGCGCAGAATTTAACATACGCCGTAAGTAGATATTATAGGAGACTCGAAGACATTCTGAGAGATATAAATCGATTATTTGCAAATCATAAAACAAATAAGAAAAAACATAACTTTTCTATTTTAAAATGTTTTTTTCTATTTTTCGTAAGATTATGCAATGTGCTTTTGGAAATGTTAATTTGTCACATTTTCATATCTCCTCTCCTATATAGCGAAGGGTACTTATTATTTTCAGGTTTTCGATGATCTAATGGATACTTATGATGAATCTAATAAATATGACCCACTTGAATGGCAGAAGTATAGCGTATTTTATACGGCATATTTTGTATATCAGTGGGGTATTAACGCATGTGACACAATGATAAAAACTAAACCAGCGAGAGATCTTTTGAAAGTTATTAAAACAGTCGAGTATGACGTAATAGTGCAAGACGTTACTTCAATTCAATGTTTCTACGGATTATGGGAGGTAAAGCGATCAACTTTAGTAAATTTCAATTGTTTAGGCTATTTTGAAACTGCATATGACTTAGCGACTTAGTTGCCTTTTAAATCAAGTGCGTTGCGTAACAAATTGAAAGTGTCTAGTTATTGCATGCTCATATCAGCGGTAATCTTCACAATCGCTTCTTATCTTCTATGTCTGTAAGTATTGTTCTTTCAGATTGCTAAAGGCAAGCCACCCATAGTAGGCTATATTCCTTTTGGTGCTACACCTTATCTTAAGGATTATATCGGTGGTCCAAGTTATCCGACTGTTCGATCTTACACACATGCAGCCATTGCAAAACCTGAAGGTTTGTGGCTGAGAACGTGGAATACTTTATATTACATTGTAGATGATCTCATACGACATTACTATTTCTTCCCTATTATTCAACGACTTACTGAGGAATATGTAGGCCATGCAATTAGACCATTACATAAAATAGAAAGAGAAAGTATAAACATTGTACTAATTAATAGTCATTCTGCGCTCGAATCTGCGATACCAATGCCACCGAATACCCTAGAGATTGCAGGATTGAATGCTCAGGCCGTGCAACCAATTGCCGGCGAGGTAATCGTAACGTATCCTGAGGTAAGAGAAATTATACGAACCCTGGTTCGTTATATATTTTATATTATGCATTTTGTATTATGCAAGGGTCTTATATTTAAGTAATGCATTTTAATATCTCTTCTGTAACTCGTCATAGACAAAAGTTGCATGGTTTGAAGGGGGCCACATGATGAAAATATGGACTTAACCTTGAGTGACCTTTTCAAGGCCAAGTTAAGTTAGATTAAGATTAAGATTAGATTAAAATCACCTCAAATTTTTTAAATAAAACCTCTTATATTTCATGCCAGGCCGCCTTGTCGAGACGTTTTCAAAACACTATAATGAAACTCTCTTTCGTTAAAAAATAAAAATTTCCTGAGACATTTTAAATTTTGTCATGACATTTTTAATATAAAATATAAAATATCTCGTAAAGTATTCGAACTTGGAACTTCCTTTATTCCGTTAAGGTGTACCAATTCGACCACTGAGGCATGTGGTAATATTTATCGCAATAACCTATTATTAGCTGTAATATTATGCGTACTTTCAGCCAGTGTGATTTAAAGTTTGAAATATAGGCTCCAATGAAAATCCGCACGAATATAGAAAACGGGCTAACTAATAAGAACCAAGCGCGGTAGATGCATATAGCATCAAAAATTAAATCGAATCGATTTAATTAGATATAGAGGAAATTTTACTACTCCAACCGGAGCTGTGTTTCAAGTCTGACAAATCTAGCCGGCGCGCAGTCAAAAATTGAAAAATATGTAAAATAAAAATATAAATAAAACTTTCGCGCATCATTTACCGCCCTCGGTTCTTAGTTAGCCCGTTTTCTATATTCGTGCGGATTTCCATTGGAGCCTATACTTCGAATTTTATTATCGTCGCTTTTCCGCGATGCAGATTGGTTCTCTTGTTGCGTTTATTTATTCGTGAGCGACTGTCATCGTATATTTTGACAATTGTGTGTATTAAAGAGTTAAAAGTATAATAGCAACAATATAATATTAAAGCTAAGTAGCGCGTGCGTAGCGATGTCTAGTACATTAAAAATATCATGACAAAATATCTCGCAAGGAAAAATATGGAAGTGTCCGCCTCCGATTTTGATGAGCTTTTAATATGTTTTTTTCTATACAAAAATATGAACTACTTATTTATACGTGTTCATATGCATATTTAAAGGTGTGAAACACTCCTTTGAAAACAATCGGCTTTTCTCTTTTGGGCCGAATGTCTTCGAAAGATAGAAAAAGATAAAATAGATAAAAGATAGAAAAAAATTTTAAACAAAAGTTGAATAGTTAGAATAACACTTTAGAATAATAACAAAATAAAATTACAAAATATAACAATAACAAAATAATAATAATAAAATATTTTTTAGTGCTAAGGGAAGTAATTTATTGATACGTGTACACATGCATGTAGGCGGCGCGGCGGAAGGACTACCGCCCCTCTCTCGCAGACAAGAATGGGTGAAGATGGACCTCGGTTCGCGTTGAAAACCCGAAAGTTGAAAATCCGAACCGTACAATGACAGACCTTGTTTTATCTTATAAGCAAGGCGGGGAGAGGGGATGAATATCGCTTCAATCTACCCTATCCTACCTCTGATGGTTACAGAGCGAACCAAGGTCTATTAAGGTACGGGCTTTCAATTTTTTACGCGAACCGAGGTCCATCCCCACTCACCCCTGCCTACGGAAGAAGGGCGGTAAACTCTCCGCCTATATACGTACTGTCTATACACACATATCAATAATTTATTATTTGTCTATAAATACATACGGCAAATTACTTCTTTTATAATTAACGTACTTTATAACTAATACCTAAAAAAAATGTTTTAAAATTGAGAAACTTTAATTTACTATTTCTTCTAAACCAATGCCGTCTCCTACTTTTTTCTTGCATAGAATTACTCATCAGAAAGACCTCCTCTACAACATATTATTAAAGTGGTGATAAAATCGGTGAGGTTTGACCTTTTATAGACATTTATTCAAATTTATAACAGTTTATGCAAGCGTTTATTTTTTATGTAATATAATGTACATATAACCAACCCAGAATTCAGGATGTACACTGTTTAGTTATGTATGTATAAGACGTTGTAAAGATGTTTTTTAGATATGCATGTGTGCTGTGTAGAAATTAAAACTTATGTAAAAAACACATATATGCTATATTTTTAATATCTATAGATAAATGAATAAATTGCAATTCTATTTTGTAAGATAATTTTTATTATAATTATTAATTATTAATTAATTTATATAATAATCAATAAATTGTAAGCAAAAGATAAATAGTTCACGGAAAATTGCTAAATTTAGAAACGCAGAAATATTTATAACAACGACTTCTAAAAGAAATGCCGCATAAATCTTATTTAAACAAGCTTGATAATATAATTCTGCTTAGATATAATCTGTTAAAAATGTATCAGTTACTTACGATTATATTTCGTCATTAAGATTCATATTTTTGTATATTATCGAAATATTCAATTCACCATTATTTTGCAGGATGTGCGCATATTTCTTGACGGAGCAAAAAATGGAGCTATCATAATATCGTTAGGAACGAATGTGAAATGGAAACATCTCAATTTAGACACGGTTAAATCTGTTATACGGGCTCTGTCGAAACTCAAGCAGCGAGTGCTGTGGAAGTTAGATATTGAAGTGCCATTTGAGATACCGGAAAATGTGATGGTTATGAAATGGATGCCTCAAAGCGAAGTTTTATGTACGTTTCACAGTTTCTATGAATGCACAAGAAACATGAGACACATATTTCTACATAACATCTGTTTAATTGCTTTGCTATTGCTTTGCGTATATTCGTTTATCAACGTAAACAATTCTTTTAAACAAGTTTCGGCTAGAATTCCGTATGCGCCGCGACCCCCCTCCGATTTGAATTTACTTTTGCAGCCACGTAGTACATACATACTAAAAGAAGTCGAAATCCCCAGTGCGAACTTGCGGAAATAATTATTTCCTTTTCTAAAACGGAGATGTGAAGTTTATTGTTGTCGCTTTTCCGCGATGCCGATTGGTTCTCTTGCTGCGCTTACTTTATTTGCAGCTGTCATTGTATATTTTGACAGTTGTGTGTATCAAGAAGTTAATAGTGTAATAGTAATAGTATAATGTTAAAGCTAAATAGCGCGCGCGAAGCGCGCGTCTGTAGTGTCTAGTTTTCTTAAATATTCAAATTTTTGTAGCAGAGATGGGATGAAGTGAGGTAGGGTGGATCTCACACTTTGAGTGGATAGTTTTTAGATAGCATAGTACTTTCTAAACACAACAATTAGATACCTTGCTTCCTTTGCTAACAGGGCAAAACGTGATCTTTTATTGTGTAATTTTACATGGACTTTCAACTTTCTACGCGAAAAAAGGGTCAATATTGCAGTCAAAAATCCAAAATGTAGCAAAATAATAAAAATTTAAATATTTAAAAAAGTAGTTATTTCCGCAAGTTGGCACAGAGGCTTTCGATTTCTTTTAGTACGTACTTACGTGCCTGCAAAAGTAGATTATAATCGGAGGAGCTCGCATACGGAACTCTTACCAATATTAATGCAATAGGTACCATTCTTCTAAAAACTGCTTTGAGAAAAATGAGATTTATGATTATGAGAATTACTTACTTTTACGTAATACTAATTCAAATTGTTACTTTAATAACTAGTGTTTTAATAAAATATTAGACATACACGAAAACATCGCATAGGTATATGTACAAATATTTTGTGGATAGATTGGTTATTGACTAATTACAGCACAACTATACTCCAATGTCCAACGAGAGATTGAGGATAAAGTCCCTAGAGCGTGGCGTACCGTATAAATATGTAAATAGATGTTCTGTGGAGACCTGTTTTCGTCCGACCTACTTTTAATCTCTCGTTCGACGGAGTATACATTTCAAAATTAAATAACTATAATATAAAAAAATTAATTTTTATTGTATTAAGTTCATATAGTTACTTCACAGTAATGTCTAAACAATTTTATTTTATTTTATAATTTTTTCGCACTTATTATAAGACAATTTCAGTTTTTAGTTATTACAGTTATATATATATTATAATCTCTTTATAATAAAAGAGTAATTTTTATTACAATAAGAACATCTCGTTTTTTGTTTAAAAATAATGTATAAGCAACAAAATTGTTGATTAAAAGTTTATTACATTAGTTTAATCGGGACATATACAGCTAATAAAATGCTTGTATCAATGTGAGATTTCCATAGTTGAGAGTAAATATTTATTATAATATATTTTTATGTTTAGCTCATAAAAATGTAAGAGCAATCTGGACACATGGTGGTCTTCTGAGTGCGCAGGAAGCTATTTGGAAAGGCGTACCAATGATCGTAATGCCTTTCTTTGGAGATCAAAAATCCAACACAAGAATATTAGTAGCTAAAGGCGTTGCCATATACTTGGACATTACAACTTTGTCCACGCAGTCGATATTACACGCAGTTGAAGAAATACTTTATAATGAAAGGTATCATACTTTGATCATGTTTTAATAATTATTATTTAAGCAGTAAATATTAACAATATAGCTACATTTCAGATAATTACTAAACTCTAATATTTAATATAGTATAATCGATTTACAAATTCCTATAAAAACAATTGTTTATAAAATTATAGATTATGCTTTCCTGTTTATGTGTCTTGTCATATATTTGGCTTTTCCTTTAATTAAGATGCGTTTGTTAAAATGTAATTATTTATTTCATTATTAATAGTGTAATTTTTTATACAGTTATACGAGAAACATGAAACGGTTATCCAGCGAATTCCGGGATCGGCCAATACCGCCATTAGATTTAGCTGTTTGGAGTGTTGAATACACCGTCCGCCATCCAAATGGAACTTTAGTAACACCGCTGAGATCTCAGAGCTGGGTGGAACGAAATCTGATTGATGTTTACGCATTTTTATTTCTTAGTTTCTTCATAATATTGTTAAGTATATTCTTTGTAATAAAACTATTGATTAATCTTTATTATAATTATGTGTACACTGCATCTAATTTACGCAAGAGTAAACAAGCGTAAGTCGCATTAAAATGTATTAACAGGCTTTGCGTGCTGTATATAATGTTAATGTAAAGAAGTGAATATAGCATAAATATCGAAAATGTTGTATTAATTGCATTGATATTGTAATTAATAATAAATTTTGTTATACTAAATTGTAAAAAAAAATGAAGATCATGGTAAATATTAAAAACGTTTAATAAAACAGTTTTGATGTATAAAAGCTCTTTTCTGACAATAAATAAAATAAGACATTATTGTTTAGCCAAATTTTTATTCAAACATTTACGCGAATATAAATATTTTTTTAGAATTCGATCTCTGAATGTAAGGAGACATATGTCAGTTTGTTTAGGCAATTAAGTGTAATCATTGATATGAGACGAAGAATATTCCTGCAAAAAATTTGCGCTGTTTGAAAATGAATTTCGTTATAAAAACTCAAGAAATTCCATTCTAAAATAAAATTCTATAATGAGTTAATTTTTTGTTTTCCGATGTCAATAGTTTTTTTGTAGGTAGAGATGTGCATGGAAGAAATGCAAAAGTCAATTAAATTAGATTTTTCCAAAAAGAATTAAGGTCGTCGTTTTTTAAAAATAAAATTGTATGATTTTTTTATCTGGTATGATTCTTCTAGTTATTCCACATGTACAGGGTGTCCGACGGAAAGTTATCAAAACTATTAAAATCAAATAAAATTAAATAAAAGTTTTCCATTAGCCAGAATAGTAGACTCAAATAAAACTTCCAAATACCTTCCAAATCCTTCTATCAGTCGCTACCTCTCTTTTTTCACCG
>NW_020215814.1:0-5829 GCF_003070985.1 Temnothorax curvispinosus | reverse complement strand
AATTAGATTTTTCCAAAAAGAATTAAGGTCGTCGTTTTTTAAAAATAAAATTGTATGATTTTTTTATCTGGTATGATTCTTCTAGTTATTCCACATGTACAGGGTGTCCGACGGAAAGTTATTAAAACTATTAAAATCAAATAAAATTAAATAAAAGTTTTCCATTAACCAGAATAGTAGACTCAAATAAAACTTCCAAATACCTTCCAAATCCCTCTATCAGTCGCTACCTCTCTTCTTTCACCGGTGTGAGTCACCGGTCATATTTTTCCGTACTTGAGCGCAAAATATGAGCGATAAAAATGAAGATCATGGTAAATATTAAAAACATTTAATAAAACAGTTTTGATGTATCTGACAGTAAATAAAATAACACATTATTGTTTAGCCAAATGCTTATTCAAACATTTACGCGAATATAAATATTTTTTTAGAATTCGATCTCTGAATGTAAGGAGACATATGTCAGTTTGTTTAGGCAATTAAGTGTAATCATTGATATGAGACAAAGAATATTCCTGCAAAAAATTTGCACTGTTTGAAAATGAATGGGTTCGTGGCGTGCTTTACGAGCTCGTTCATATATATATATATATATATATATATATATATATATATATATATACATATATATAATGAAACATTATATATTCTCTAGTTTCGCCAATGATGTTTATATGTTATGACTTTGACGGATATGACTTTATGGTTGTTTACAATACTTGAAAGCTGTTTTGGTTTGTAATATGCTTAGTTTGCTCGTAATATACTGAGTGAGTTAATTCGAAAAAAAATTAAAAAGTTCCTAAACTTTGGAGTCGCAAAAAATCTTTTTGGTACATGTTTTTTTTATCTAAAAAAAAACATATTTACAAAATTTGACCTAAATCTGAGCACGGACGTTTTCGGAAGTTTCGCCAGGAATAATAGAAAATAACGTGTCACAGACTAAATTATTTTATAAAAGAACGCGTTCGATATCCGAGGAAAATGCTGCACAATATATTATCAGCGCTTCGAAATATAAGCGCACACAACTACTTTTTCAACATTTTCTTCTGAATATAAAGTGAATAAAGGGCATGTGGAAAGATGTACGCAGTTAGAATTCGACAGAAAAAGAATTTGCCAATCTGCAATTAAAAATTGCGGACAAGATAAGACTAGGTACTATACGATTTAAAACTCTCGGTACTAATTGGTCAATTGGCTTACTGCTTGAGTTTCATTGTTTAAATTTTTCTATGTGTGTAATGTTTTGGTTTATCACATCTTTTATTACGGTGCAAATGTATTTCAATGTTAGTTAAAGTCGAAAATTTTGATATAATAAATATCAAAGCCCCAATAATTATTTGAGTTACATAATCTAATTTACTTTAGTCTACGTCAAGTTCTGATAATTTGAATTTGTTATTTCAGAATTAGTTAAAGTTATCTATTGACATTAGGTAAGCTTCGCGCGTTTAGTCTCATAAGCGGACACCAGTGTTAACTATATTCTTATGCATTATCAGTTCAATATTTTTGACAAATTAAAAATGTGAAAATATTAGTTATGGGGTTATGGGGTTTTGAGGGTTATAAGATCAAGGGATCATGGGGTTAATAGTTTATGAGGGTTTTAGGGCCAAACAGCTTAATTATTGAGATGAGACAAGTCGTATAAATCATATGGTAAGATCACTTCATCAGGTTTTTGAGTGATTTTGCTTATGGGGTCATAGAGTTTTTCAAAAAGGCCACTCAAATTTCGAAAGCCCTTGCTTATACGAACATTTTAAGCCCAAACGCAATATTGTAAGTCGCTTCAATTTTTGGACAGAGGGAGGGGCCACTTGACGTGGAATGTCACAATAATATTTATTATTAATTATAATATTGAAAAAACTGCCTAGTCGAAAGAGTCAGAGCAGTAATAAGCTTCTTGTACAGACTTTTTGATAGAATTCCTGCGTGGAGCTGATTTTTTTTTATTGCATTAAACTGATTTTGAGTCCGTTTCAAAATTAATGTGGTGAGCTTCTTTTATCCCCTCAATTTTTTAAATCCTTTTTTTTTTGCATTGAGGTTTTTACTTTTTCCTCAGCAGTGTATGAAATGGAAAATGCTAAATAATTTAGGACAAACTCATATATATTTATTTAACGTGTATTTTTTAAATAAAAATTTGGCGACGATTCTTGAATCGCAGGATCAAGTAGCTGCTCGTAAGTTAATTTTTTACAGTAGCGAGTGAGAGTTTGAACATTTATTTCGGATTAACGCCATTTTTGCGAAAAGATTCTCGCTCGATTTTTAATCTTTAATCGCTCTAAGTATAATTTTATTAGATATATCTACCTTAGCCGTGTTCCTTTTGTACTTATGTATAAAAAAAGACAATCCATCATTGAAGTCTGTGGACATATTACTCCATCAAAAATAAAACAGATAGCCCCGACCACATTTTTCAGTCTTTAACATGTTGCGAGCTGCGAATTTTAGATTTAACGTTTCTCCACATCTGATAACTATATATTAATTGATAATATTATAAATTTCTTGTCTTAATTTGAGTTAAATTATTATCGCACAACAAATTTTTGAATCGTCGAAAAATGTTGATAATTTCTTTCGCTTTAATTTTTGTAACGCATGTTGTGTCCGTGAAAAGCATCGCAAGATAACAAAAGCTTCTGAATCTCTTACGTAGAGCTTTTTTCAATTATTTGTTGGAATGGTAGAGATATCTATCTGTTAACACCTGAGATAGCAGTACTGTAGACGCATAGCTCCCGTAGACAGATGGCCTTTTCCCTATTGTAGAAAGAAAGCTAACTGACTTAACTGTTAGATTTAAACAGCTAGTATGTCAATATTTATGTTTAGTAAAGGTTCGCATGTGTCTCTTAGACCTTCCCCAAATAGTTAAATCGAATATTTCTTTTGGTGGAGTCGATATGTCATATTTAGTAATACACGCTCCGTGATACTGTAAGGATATAATGCCGCAGATTACAAATAATACGGCGTTGAGTTATTTTGTAACATTAAAGAATGCTTACGTAAAGTGCAAGATGAAATCATGTGGTAATAAGGTTATTTGGAGATATTCTGCGAAAGAACACTTAATTAAAATACATGATATGTATGAAGAAGAAGACGAACGAACATGGAGAAACGACACCTACTTACTTTGGCAATATTTTTCAAGAGAAGAAAGCTTTTGGGCAAGATGTGAATTTTGTGGCAGTTTAGTTTTTGTATATAAAGGATATCATTTAGAGAACCACTTGAATAATTGTAATAAAAATGGCAAAAATGCATTAGCTAAAATACAAGAAGACGTTACTTGCAGTTGGCTGTCGCAATATTTCACATTTACAGGCCGTAATGCATATTGCAAGATTTGCAAGTTCCAAAATTACAAGCGTTATATTTTCAGAATATTTGAAGGAAGAGATGTCTTAGAATCTCACGTGAAACATCATTATGAAAACGGAATAATACAACAATTTGTACATGAAACAAATTATGCCGGCCCAAGTTTTTATCACGATAATACACATACTCAATCTCTTAGAAATCGAGAAGCTCAACAGGGGTAAACATCTCAGATATTAATATTTTATTTATTGTAAATTTTTAATATATTTTCTATCGTGTGTGTACATATAATATAAAAAAAGTTAATATCTAACATTTAAAATATAGAGACTGTACAAATTTCAATTTTATATTTAACGTATATTTTTTATAAAAATTGTAATTATTTGAATTAAATAACATTATTGAACAAATTTATATCAAGTTTATATCAATTCAAACATGCTCTTACATATTTATTATCTAATATATTCAGTGATTGATAGATATTCTCATAAACAATTAAGTAACTGCGCAAGTATAACAGAATTTAATAGGAATTGTGTTTAAACATTCCATTTTAAGAAATATATGTGAATAATAAGAGTCAATGATCAAGTAACATACATGACTGCAATATATGATCTTGTAATTTCAATTACATTAGTAGTAAATTATATACTAAAGATGGTCTAAATATTACCTAGACCGATAAGTTTATAAATTAAGGTAACTCCGGTATTTACGCCGCGCGAGGATTTACGCTGCAGAAATAGAAGGGATAGAGATACTTGCTCGCAATCACACTGTTATGTGCCTTTATGCCATGTTAGTAATTTCAGTTCTTTACTGTTAACATTAACGAAACCGTCGTGAGTTGAATTGATTTCTCACCGTAGTAAGTAGCGCGATCATATATTACAACCTATGTAAAATGAATACTGTAGGGAATGTAAAAAGTTTAATGGTTATTTCATGATACATAAGTGTAAAGGGATAGTAAAGGATGGAATACAGCAAAATACAAGTGCATATAGCTCTTATATTCTTTATTTAGCTTGATATCTTGTATATCCCTTCTGTTCAGGATATATGGCATTTTAGCATGCGAGGTTTATGCCATAGTACAGACGCTTTGTAAAAATCGAAATCTCCTATGTGTTCTTTTTCTTTCTTTTTATTGGATCGTATATACCAATAACCTTTAATGTATCTATTGTTCTTTTTTTTCTTTAAAAAATTTTTTAGTTTTATAATTTGTCCATCATTCTCACATCTTAATAAACTTCTTACACACATTTTAAAACTTATTATGACATTTTATTGCCTTAACTATAGACATTATTTGTAATTTTTTATAAAGCGTATATATATTTCACCCATGAATGTCATTTATCCCAGCCCTATGGGATATATGGCAAAAATGCAAGGGTTTCTAAAAGTTTTATTATATTAAATACAAAGAATGAATGAGAAAGACTCTATTTTTATATTCGACAACGTTTGGCTAATGTCAATTCGTGACAATTCGACCATTGGTTTATTTGGTCAGATTAATCGTCAAGACTTTTTCGACCATGGTGTTTTGGTCTTTTTAAATTGACAAAAAATGAATATTTTATATTTCTATTTTTTTTATAGTAGTAGACAGTATAAAGTTTTTATTGGTATAATTTATTTGTTTTAAACATAATAAATAGTACTCGATAAATTAAGTTTCTTTCTAATGCGGCGTATATACCGGAGTTACCCTATAACTTTTTCAATACATCGACACAAACACTCAGTTATTTATGGCTCTAAGCTCCTTTTATTTGATTTATTAATTTCTGGATTTCTTTATACTTTTTCAATCACATATTACATTTCAATGCAGACCTGTAGCAAGCACTTCAAGGTCAACGGATTACGTTACGAATCCCCTTGAGGAACAAATTTATCAACCATTTCCTTTGCCCGTTCAATCACATGGACCAGCGATAGGAGATACAGGCGCCTCTTATGAGTAATTATATTTGTTTTGATTATATTGCAATAATATTATACTATTTAAATATTGACTTCTCGCACGATGATAATTTACACAACTGTAATATTTTAAATAATTACTTTCCCCTTTCTGTTTTTAACCACATTCACTTCAATACAGATCTAGTGTAGCAAGATCAACGGATTACAATATGAATCCCCCTCAGGAACATCAAATTCATCAACCATTTCCTTTGCCCGTTCAATCATATGGACCAGCGATAGGAGATATAGGCGTATCTTATGAGTAATTATATTTGTTTTGATTATATTGCAATAATATTGTATTATTTAATATTGACTTCTCCACACGATGATAATTTACAACTGTACATATTTTAAATAATTACTTTCTTTTTTCTATTTTTAACCATATTCACTTCAATGCAGACCTAGTGTAGCAAGATCAACGGATTACAATATGAATCCCCCTCAGGAACGTCAAATTCATCA
>NW_020215813.1:0-3147 GCF_003070985.1 Temnothorax curvispinosus | reverse complement strand
AACGATTTGGCACGCGAGTGTTCGCGTTTAAAGAGTTGCCCTATCTCGCGTCGCAAGAATGTGCCTAGTATATGCACCCGTTGCCCATTTGAGCAGCACTCACGCGACCCTTTAAAACAAATAGCGCATCGACCAGCAAGTCTCGCGAATCAGAGAACGTGAAACATACGAAAGAGTGAGACGACGAATGTTGAAAGAGATTTACAGAGCTTAACCCTACGTCGCTCAATCTGAAAAGTGCTTAGCAGAAGTGGCACAGCTGTGCCATAAAACGGCCGCCATTATCGACAAAAGTTGTTCCATGTCGCTCGATCGATACCGTCGAAATAGTGTAATTACTTTTGTGTAAGATCTTGGAATTTTAAAAGAATGAAATCGCTGACGGACCAACAATTACATACATGAATATTTCATGAGTATTTAATTCTCACAGCTTCTAATTGTAAGAATTAATTATAAAATACTTTGAGCCACGCTATATTGCGTTGCTCATCGCCGTTTGTACATTGTGTGTCATGATTGATTAAGGCATTAAGGAATAGACTCATCGGAGATGGATTACTCATCAATTACATACTTACTACAAAATACGAGCAATAAGTATATAGTCGACTAAAATGACGATACTCGTACAATCGTATACGATTCATCCACTATATATGGCAGTCGAGTATTTGAAGCTCTGCTTATACATTAAATGTTTGGAAAACATCTCTTCTTTCGTCATGTGTCATTGATAGCAACCAAATTCTCGTGCTAAAGTCGTTTTTAGGCGAGTTGTTATGGTCAATTTTAAACGAGTGGCGAGAAATGGAAGGAGCGACAAAAAGTCATATGCGTGCGTATACTATATGGTGGGTGGCACGCGCCCGATGCCGTAACTTTAATACAAACGCTTAACGGACACGGTGTAACACGAGACACACCGGAAGGGACGTCAGCCGAGTGTCACTCAGTCATTCAGCCGACTCCGCTTGTTTCATTGCTGGCTCTTCTCTCTCTCTCTCTCTCTCTCTCTCTCTCTCTCTCTCTCTCTCTCTCTCTTTCTCCTCCCTTTCCCTCTCCCTCCCCTCTCCCCTCTATCTCTTGATAAAGTGCGTGCGCGAGTATGAGGCGTGCATGCACGCCACGCACGCGCATTCTCATTACGAGGGAGGAGACCCGAAGCGCATCAGATAAGAGGTAAAGGGAGAAAGGACATTCACGATGTTAATTCGCTCTTTTTCCAATCGCTTTCTTCATTTCCTTCTGTTTAAATACGTAGATAATGATTTTTATCAGCTTAGACCCATTAGAATTGAGAAAATACAAACTTTATGTGCATTCTAATTAACATAATCTAAACTAGATGATTTAGATTTATATACAATGGAAAAAAATTTAATTTTTTAATAATAAAAATTTGCGACGTACTCGAGAATGTCTAAAATCTATTGTGTACATGTATATATATAAGCTTAAATGTTGAATGTCTCTGTATTGCCTGCAGCATCAGTGAGAAATTCTGATCAATAATATTCGAAGACCACGAGATTTAAATAGCAAATGCACTAGTTTAAATGGTCATTTGTTCATGGGATATAAGAGAAAGAGAGAGAAAGAGAAGGACGTGGGAATAGATGGTATGAAGACACAAACCTTGATTGTACTTTAATTTACTTTCTATCTCTCTCGCTTCTCTACGGTCCATTCTGTTCACGAAACAAGTCAACTACTTAAGCAGGAAGTGCAGGAAATGTCTGAGAGAAGAAATAGTCTTGACTTTCATTGGTGAGAAAATTTTTGATCGAGTTGTTGATTATATTTAAATAATCTGCTACAAACGTATTTATTATAAGAAGTACATATATATTTCCGTATATAGAGAAGGATGGATGCTGTTAATCCATTTCAGCGGGAAATTTTTTGTTTTCCGGACTTGTCATTGCTGAATGAGTCTTTATTGATTCGTTTTGTGTTTAATTGTCGAGTAAATTAATCTATAGTTATAATTTTTTACTGGCACCGTGGAATAATAAATAGCATAAATGAGAAGAATAGATAATATATCTACGAATAGAAAATTTCGGACAGAATCTCCGATGTGTACACCCTCACTAGGGAGAACGGAAGCCATTTGTTGAACAAAGAACTCTACATTGCTCTATTGCGCCAAAGCAATTAACCTTACCCCTTACCCGTTTGTCGGCATCTTCGTAAGGTTTCCAAGGCAGTAGACCCACCAAAGTTTGATTCGAGTCATTTGTAAATTCCGCACAACAACAAAGACATCAATTACTGTAGAAATCAAAATCAATTGTTGAAAAGTAGCTGACTTGCATTATGTCTTGATGCTCTAGTCAATCACGTTTTATTTATACATACAATATACGTATGTTAACTTGTAATTTTGAAGTTGTACATTTTGAACAAAGTATAATGTGCAGAGATGCAAAGTGATGAAAGATAAGAAATGATTAAGAAAAACAAGAAGAGTTACTATATAAGAATTATATATATTGATATATATCAGACGTGAAGAAAGTGATCGTCCATCTGCAGTGGCTAGTATGCGATATATATCTAAACAAGTTATAAATTTCAGTCAATTTTTTTCGAAAATGCAAGGTTGGTAAATGACGAGAAGCGATTGATATTGGAATCGCAGCGATCTTGTTTCGATTACGATACGCGAACGCATATTCTGAATGAACATTTCTGCGGGAATTCTTAAGAAACAATTACTCGTCTAAACGAAGCTAATTGAAGCCATTCAAGATCATGGTGAGCGAGTCGGTGTCGGCTGGTGCGACGCGACGTACTAGAGGATACGGCTGTAAACTGCGTTTCGCCGAGTTTACTCGGCGTGTAAACGAACGACTACCGCGCATTGGACTTCTAATAAAGCATATAGAAACGTTTCTCATACGTGCTCGCCGCGCCTCCATCCGGCATGATACATTTCCGGTCGCCACTATTCGATCTTCCCCTCACTCTTCTAACCGATTCTTAGTCTACACTTTACTATTTGATATACTCTCTGACCATACGTCTAACTTTATTTAGAACAATTGCAAAGATTGAATACAATTTTGTCAGAGCTTTATATTATTGTGTAGCCGTTTAATTATCAAAGATAAAAAATTTGAAGCAATTTTGAAAATAAAA
>NW_020215812.1:300996-301274 GCF_003070985.1 Temnothorax curvispinosus | reverse complement strand
CGCCACGATACTTGGCGCTTAAAGATTAAATTAGATCTAACTCCCTAGGTGCCTGCAGGCAGAACAACCAATCGGCGCCGCGATACACGGTGCTTAAAGTTTAAATTAGATCTAACTTCCTAGGAGCCTGCAAAACAACCAATCGGCGCAGCGATACGCGGCGCTTAAAGTTTAAATTAGATTTAACTCCCTAGGAGCCTGCAGGCAGAACATCCAATCGGCGCCGCGATACGCGGCGTTTAAAGTTTAAATTAAATATAACTCCCTAGGGGCCTGCA